>NC_133326.1:217560065-217667626 GCF_042186555.1 Aquarana catesbeiana
CCACAGCGGTCCTGCAGATTGGATTTAGGAGGAATCTACACTCATATACTCTGCACCAGATGAGCCTTTGTATTGTATACCTGTTGTGAGTGTTTTTTATTCATTGTTATTAACGTTTTTACCGAGTACTAGTTACTACACTTAGCTGGCACTTCCTTTCCTTTGTTCCTTTCTCTCATTGACTACATAGGGTCTGTCACAACTCAGGTGGTACTGTGCATCCCCTCCAGTATATCTCATTCCATACAGATTAGAGACTGTTTTTTTGTTTTTTGTTTCACCATTGTTTTCATAGACTTTTTATTGCTGACTGGTTTTAACAATACCTGTGTGCCGGATTACTTCCTTTCATTGAGTTCATGTGACGTCTAAATAATTGGAAAATATATTGTGCCTTTTAAATATTACTTTCACAACTGGATATCTGTCCCTTTACCAACTTTTACACCACTTCTAATTGTCCTTCAATAAACTCTTCATAACTCCTTTCCTTGTATCTCATGAAGTAAAAACTCTAATGGTGTAGTATTGCAAACACAATATTATAAGAATTTTGAACTCAGGTCTGCATGATTAAAACCTTATTTAACCACTTCAATACAGGGCACTTATACACCTTCCTGCCCAGACCAATTTTCAGCTTTCATCGCTGTTGCAGTTTGAATGACAATTGCGCGGTCATACAACACTGTACCCAAACTAAATTTTTATCATTTTGTTCCCACAAACAGAGTTTTCTTTTGGTGGTATTTGATTACCGCTGCGTTTTTTATTTTTTGCTAAACAAATAAAAAAAGACCGAAAATTTAGAAAAAAATAAAAGTTTTGCTTTTGTTTCTGTTAAAAAATTTTGTAAATAAGTAATAAATAAATAAATAAGTTTTCTCTTTCACTGATGGGCACTGATAAGGCAGCACTGACAGGCACTGATAAGGCAGCACCGATGAGGTGGCACCAATGAGCGGGCGCTGACGATGGGCACTGATATGCGGCACTGATGGGCATTGGAAGGCGGCACTGATGGGTGGCACTGATATGCAGCACTGATGGGCACTGATAGGTGGCACTGATGGGCTCTCATGGGTGGCACTGGGTGGCACTGGTGGGCACTGATGGGCACTGATAGGCGACACTGATGGGCACCGAAAGGCTGCAAAGATGGGTTCTTATGGGTGGCACTGATGGGCACTGATAGGCAGCACTGATGGGCACTGATAGGCGGCACTGCTGGGCACTGATGGGCACTGATACGTGGCACTGATACGTGGCACTGATATGAGGCACTGATAGGCATCCCTGGTGGCACTGGCAGTGGTAGGCATTGTGAGTGGGCACTGATTGGCAGCTGCCTGGGCACAGATTAGTATTTTCCTGGGGGTCTAGGGGGCATACCTGGTGGTCCAGTGTGGATGTCTTCCCTGGTGGTCCTGGGCGGCTTCCCTGGTGGTCCTGGGCGGCTTCCCTGGTGGTCCTGGGTGGGATCCGAAGGGGGGCTGTGCTGATAAACAATCAGCACAGCCCCCCCTGTCAGGAGAGCAGCCGATCGGCTCTCCTCTACTTGCTTCGGTCAGACGCGAGTGAGGAAAAGCCGATCAGCGGCTCTTCCTATTTACATCGTAATCAGCCGTGATTGGATACGGCTGATCATGTGGTAAAGAGTCTCCGTCAGAGACTCTTTACCTAGATCAGTGTTGCGGGGAGTCAGACTGACACCCCGCAACAACAATCGCCGCGATGAGCGCCCCCGGGGGGCGTGCAGCGGCTCAATATCCTGAGGACGTCATATGACGCCCAGTCAGGATATTGAAACCACTTTGCCGCCGTCATTCTGCTATATGGCGGGCGGCAAGTGGTTAATTAAAAAAAATTTAGAAACACATGAAAGAGTATTCTATTGCCTATGAGGTGGGTTATGTCTGGAGGCTAGAAGTATTTCAAGTGAAGAGAGCCCCAATTTGATTATTTCCCAGGGCATCATTTTACATAAAACAGGCAATGCCGGGACAAGGTCATCCGGTCCCCAGGCGAAGATGGCAAACTGCTCCCACCCCCCGGTTGTAAAGAAGGAGCAACTTATAGTGGGACTTATAGTGGGACCCAGTGACACTAAGGCTCAGTTCACATCTAGGCGTTCCGAATCGCGGGCGGAAATGCTGTAAATCTGCCCACAATTCCCAAATCGTGCTCACTGCTGATTGCAGCAGCCTCTGTCCTCTAGGCTGATCTCAGTCTCCAGCTGGTCAATCTGTTACTCTGCTCTGGCGATTACAGTAACTGCACACAATCATGAAAATATAAAGTGTTTTTAAACCTCTAACAAGAAATATGAACAAAGCATATCCCTCTAGAGCTAAAAAGGTAATGGGGAGGGAGATCCAGCCTAGGATTGACAGCTGAGAAAGAAGACTTCAAATAAACAGGATTATAGCAAATTAAGTGGGAAGGAGATCACGGACCCTGAGAGAGGGATATCGGCTGTTCAGGATTCCGGTTTCTGGATCTACACACATATGCCCATTACCCCTGCAGGGGTTGGGCGTTCCGGTGAGTGAGGGCACAAGTGGGGGCCTAACAAAAAATGGATAACATCAGTACTGAAAACCTGCTGGGGCTCACTTTGATACACATACTATCTGTACACAGGTACTTTTTTTCACACTTATTGGACAATTTTTATTGGACAATTTTTATTGGTGCACATAAAATTATTACACGTTTTTTGGTTGCACATCTATATATATATATATATATTTTTTGTATTTATATGTTCTGATTTTTCCATTCAACATCAGAGGAATTATAGTTGCCAATTTTTGGTGTCACTTGGCACGTCAGTGGGATTTTTAAATGTGGATATGTTTTAGTGTCACTCATACCAGTTTTTTATGTTTTTTATGTTTATTTTCACTTTTTAAATGTTTTGGTGATTTGCACACTCACATCCCATATGACATATACACTGTAAAAGGGTTTAGCACGTTTACAGGAATTTTCACCAAGTTTGTTGTTGGACTCTGGTGCACACTTTTTTATTTTTAGAATTCACCTCTTCATATATATTGTCTGTGAACAGCGCCATTCCCCTATTAGAACATTTTTTACCACGTGGACTTCACCTTGGTGTTTTCCTCTGTTTTGGGGGGCTGCAGTTCCTTGCTGGTATTGGTCCTAAGCGCGGAATATTTGATTTTCATTTTAATTAACCCCTTTGGGCTGCATTAGTGGCATCAGTGTTAATTGTTTATTGATGCAGCATGTTGCATTTTGAATGACAATTGCATGGTCATGCAACACCGTACTCAAATGAATTTTTAATCATTTTCTTCACACAAATAGAACTTTCTTTTGGTGGTATTTAATCACTGTTGTTTTTTCTATTTTTTACAAAAAAAAGAAAAAATACTGAAAATTTTGAATAAAGAAAGGTTTTTCTTAGTTTCTGTCAGTAAGTTTTGTAAAAAAGTAATTTTTCTCCTTCGCTGATGTGCGCTGATGAGGCTGCACTGATGGGCACTGATACGCTGCACTGATGAGGTGGCACCTATGGGCACTAATGAGGTGGCACTGATGAGGAGTAACTAATATGCAGCACTGATGGGCACTGATATGCGGCACTGATATGTGGCAATGATAGGCACTGATAGGTGGCATTGGTGGGTACTGATAGGTGGCACTGGTGGGCACTGATAGGCAGTACGGATAGGCTGCACTGATGGGCACTGATGGGTGATGCTGTTGGACGGCTCTGATGGGCACTGATTGGAGCCATTGATGGGCAGCACTGATGGGGACTGATTGGTGGCACTAATGGGCACTGCTGGGGCTTTCCTGTAATCAGGGCACTGATGAGCAGTGCCCTGATTACCTGCCCTGGTCTCCCCTGCAAGAAGATACCGCGGATCGGCACTCCTCACAACACACTCAGTGTGAGGCGAGGAGAGCCAATTAATGGCACTTCCACATTTATATGCGACCAGCCGTGATTGGACACAGCCAATTACATGGTTAAAGAGCCGTATCCTAGGAACATAGCACAGCCACTATCGCCACCACACCCTCACAGGCGCGTGAGAGCGGCCATTCTGGGGCGCTGTCATATGGTGTCCACCCAGAACAGGAGCCACACTGTCCCTCCGTCATTTGATGGTGGGCGGGCAGCAAGTGATTAAGAATGCTTTCAGAAATAGAAGTGTTAATAGTTTATTTTTTTATCAATTAACAAAATGAAAGTAAATGAACAGAAGAGTAATCCAAATCAAATCAATATTTGGTGTGACTACCTTTTGTCTCTTTATGTAATCCTAGGCAGACTCCATAATGTTGAAATCAGGGCTCTGTTTGGCCAAACCATCACTTGCAGGACTCAGTGTTCTTCTTTATGCTGAAGACAGTTCATAATGACATTGACTGGATGTATGGGATCATTGTCCCAAACTGCTCTCCAGACCTTCATGAACAAAGTCCCTTTTGCTACAGCCAAATATTTCAAATTTTGGCTCATTAGTCCAGAGCACCTGTTGCCATTTTTCTGCACCCCAGTTCCTATGTGTTCCTGCACAGGATATGGAAACAAGACTAAGCAACTATGCATGAAAATATAGGAACTGGGATGCAGAAAAATGGCAGCGGGTTCTATGGACTAATAAATCAAAATTATGAAGAGCGGTACAATAATGAGTGTCTACAGGAAACAGGTGAGGGTTCCAAGCAAGTTTGGGGCTGCATTTTTCAGTTGGAGATTTAGTCAGGATCAATGATGTCCTTAATGCTGAGAAATACACCCATATACTTATCCATCATGCTATACCATCAGGGAGGTGTGTGATTGGCCTCAAATTTATTCAGCAAGGAAATGACCCCAAACATACAGCTAATGTCATTAAAGGGGGGTTCTGGCCGGGAAAAAAAATTTAAAAGTCAGCAGCTACAAACATTGTAGCGCTGACTTTAAATAAGCACACTTACCTGTCCTGGGTGCCCGCGATGTCGGCCGCCCGAAGCCGACCCATCCTTCGGCTCTCGGGTCCCGGCGCCGCCATCCTAACTAAGGGAAACAGGCAGTGGAGCCTTACGGCTTCACTACCCGTTTCCTACTGCGCATGTGCGAGTCGCTCGGTGCTTTGTGAATGGGACGCGATGTGTTGTGGGACACACACAGTTCCCATAACACACCGTGCCCCATTCCCCAGAAGACAATGAGGGGAGGAGAAGACAGAACATCACCGCGGCGTAGGAAGAGGCAGATTAGGAAGACTGCCTAGCAACAGCCATTACAGGTGAGTTAAAAAAACATTTTTTTTCCTCCAATTTTTTTAGGGATTTTTTGGTGCAATTTTTTTTTTTTTGTGGTGGACCTCCACTTTAAGAACTATTTTCAGCATAAAGAAGAACAAGGAGTCTTGGAAGTGATGGTTTGGCCCACACAGGGCCTTGATCTCAATATTATCATGTCGGTGTGGGATTACATGAAGAGACAGAAGGATTTGAGGCAGCCTACATCCACAGAAGACCTGTGGTTACTTTTCTAAGATGTTTGGAACAACCTACTTGCCAAGTTCCTTTAAAAAACTGTGTGCAAGTGTATGTAGAAGAATTGAAAAATTGATGCTGTTTTGATGGCAAAGGGTGGTCACAGCACATATTGATTTGATTTGGATTTCTCTTCTGCTCATTTACAGCATTGTTTCACACCTGTCTAAAACTTTTGCTCAGTACTGTATATCAGTGGCCTCTCTCCTGCCACCCCCTCTAGCACCAATAGATAGATTCATGCATTGCACTGCTTAAGGTAATCAACAATACAAACTATTATATATGTAGTGTGTGTATAGCAATGCCAAGGCTATGTCTTCTGTGCCTGTCCATAACTGGCTTCTGTCCTCTTAGTCACAGTCTCCCACAACCACTAGACAGTCCAATATGATCACTTCTTTTATGTGTGTTTTGTGTCATGTACCCTGTTTTATATGTGTACTTGCAAAATAAAGATGTTATACGAATAGATAAAAATATATAAAACATCAAGATACCTAAAATAAAATGTACTCAAAACTATTATAATTTCTCTTTAAATTGTATTTAATTTCCCTTGAGGACAAGGCTTGTTTTAATACACATGCTTGTTACAGAATGCATGCGTAACCATGCATTACACAAACTAATTTTCTATTTAACAATGTGTTTTATAGCAAACAAGCAGTCAAGTAAAGCAGTATAAAATCAGATTATCAAACGAAGCCCCAGCACAGCTCTAGGCTGTTTAAAACTATTATAGCTAGCTGCTTTAAATAAATGGCTGTGTTATTTCAAAGATGATAGGAATTAGTAACTCTATTTAAAACTTGGTAACACAGTTGGTACAGTACAAGCCATTTTTGTCTTTTTTGGTTGAGTTGTTTTATGTTTCTATAACAGTTGGAGCTGTTTGTTCACAGCTGATAATTTTTCAATGAAAACATGGATTCACATATGGTCTAACATTCAGGAGCTCTATAGGTTTTGCCTGGTTGTCTGCCAGGTAATGTCATTTATAAATACGCCTATTTTATAAGCATATTTACCATGATATTTATGCTTAATGATGCATTGTAATTTTATAGCTAACATGCTAATAAAAACTGCCAATGTGTTCCTAGTTAAATTATACTACATATGAAAAGATAAAATCATTCACATACGTTCAATAAAAAAACACACAAACACACATCTATCACTTCTTAATAAGCATTGCACAGAATCCCAATGTCTGAGTGTTTAACATTTATGTACAACTGTATGTATTGTTATTGATTTCTAATGATCGGAAGCATCCACCATCAAAAACACTTTAGCAATGGCAGCTCCTATATTTCTTTCCTGACAGGTTTCTTTTAAAGAAATCTGCCAGAATCAATTCATAGAAGCTGCTACAACGGATTTGTCTTTAAAGGTGCAAGCTCCAGTGTTGATCTTATCCTTGCTTCACTACACAGTCAGTCATTGACCCAGAAACATTATGCAATCAACATACCCTGCATACTCGTTACAGGTAAGTAAGTAGTTGAGCAAGAATTAGTATGACATTACCAGAGTTTTCTCTTTCAAAAACAAGTCAGCAGTCCTTCCCTTTACAAATTTTTCTATGGCCACAACTCCATCTCTCATACATGTGGCTTTTTAGAGTTGTTTTATATTTATATATGGCTAGGAGGCGAAGGACATTCCATGGGTCCCCTTTTTTGACAACAAACAGCAGCATCACTTGGCCAATTAACCCCTTTACGCCGACGTAGCGCAAATATGCAGCCTTCAGCTTCAAGGGGCTGTACCGGGGTGATGCCTGAAGCTGCAGGCATCACCCTGGTACTGTTTTTAGAGCCGACGATCGTCTTTCTTGTAATAACCGATGCGGCTAATCAGCTGCTTGGCTGTTATCACAAGCAGCGGGAGGGGGCGCGCCTTATGCGACTCGCCCCGGGCTCTCCCATTCCACCAGGAGGCCCGAGCGACCAGCCGGCAAGTCCACCAGCTGGCCAGAGACCCGACCCAGGATTGGCTTTGATTGGGTCTCGGATCTAGTAACCCGGAAGCGATGTCATGACATCACTTCCAGTTTACTGAAGCCATAAAGGCGCCAGATTTAAAAAATGACAGTATTTAAAGCAGCCAAACTTGGCGTTTTGAATGTTTTTAAGTCCAAAGGAGGGATTTGGGGTCTTATAGACCCCAGAGCCCTCAATAAAGAGGACCTGTCACTGCCTATTACTGTCACAAGAGATGTTTAGATTCCTTGTGCCAGCAGTAAAAGTGATTAAAAAAAAAAAAAAAACGTTAAGGGACAGTGTAAAAGAATTAAATAAAAAATTAAACAAATAATAAGAGAAAAATTGCCCTATCCCTCCATGCTCCTGCGCAGAAGCGAACACATATGTAAGTCGCCCCCGCAAATGTAAACAGGGTTCAAACCACACATGTGAGGTATCACCGCGATCGTTAGAGCAAGAGCAAGAATTGTAACACAAGATCTTCTCTGTAACTCCAAACATGTAACCGTTAAAACATTTTGGAGATTTTTAACCACTTGCTTACTGGCCACTTACTCCCTTCCTCCCCAGGCCAATTTTCAGCTTTTAGCACTGTCGTACTTTGAATGACAATTGTGTGGTTATGCTACACTGTAACCATATGACATTTTTCTCATTTTTTTTTTTTTTACACAATAATGCCCCGTACACACGGTCGGACTTTGTTCGGACATTCCGACAACAAAATCCTAGGATTTTTTCAGACGGATGTTGGCTCAAACTTGTTTTGCCTACACACGGTCGCACAAAGTTGTCGGAATTTCTGATCGCCAAGAACGCGGTGACGTACACCACGTACGATGAGACTAGAAAAGGCCGGTTCAGAACCAAGCGCGGCACCCTTTGGGCTCCTTTTGCTAATCTTGTGTTAGTAAAAGTTTGGTGAGAGATGATTCGCGCTTTTTCAGACTCGTGGCTTTCAGATCGTTTTCTGCTGTTCAGTTTGTGCTTGTGGGTTTGTATCTGCTCTTCAGTGCATGCAGTCAGTTCGTATCAGAGTTTTCTGTGCGATCTTGCCCGCTCGTTGCTGTTTTTCAGGTCGCTCTTCACAGGCCTTGCTGTTCTTCAGTGCGTTCTGTTACTTCGTTCAGAGCAGCCGACCGTTTTCTAGCCATGTTTCGTATGCGTACTCCTCGTAGAGTTCGTGCTGTGCAGGGGCTTGGTGTTGGGATCCTGACCTTGACACAAGTCCAGTCCATGAACAGGGTGGGGAGGAGTTCATGGACCAAGAATTGGTTGCTTCAGCGTGACCAGTTCTGTCATATGCCTTTGCTCCGTGAGATCCATGAGAATAATCCTGATGATTTCAGGAACTTTCTCAGGATGACGGACCCCGTATTTCACCGTTTGTTGGCTTCGCTGACCCCCTATATCAGCAGGCAGGATACCTGCATGAGGCAAGCCATCACTCCGGAGCAGAGGTTGGTTGCTACCTTGCGGTATTTGGCCACAGGGAGAAGCCTGCAGGACCTCAAGTTCTCGACAGGCATCTCCCCCCAGGCTCTGGGGATCATTATCCCAGAGACCTGTTCTGCCATCATCCAGGTCCTGCAGAAGGAGTATATGAAGGTAAGATTTTTATCCTTTTATATCACATTTTATTGTATTGAATGTTTGATAATATATTGTATTTCTTTCCTCATTCCCTAATTACCATGATTGGAATATGCTGTGAATGTCCCCTTTGTCCTCATGCATGCTGGATTTTTATGTAATTATTATTTTAGGTCCTTCATACATATTTGCCCTTCAATAACCTCCCCAGCATGGTGTCTCCTGCCCTATATTCACCTCATGTAGTCACTTAACAATGTATTTTATCAGCTCCATAGTAGTGCTTTTCCCCAAACACCCCCTAAAATGTTTGGAAATGTTATTTTTGATTTAAATTCAGGCAGAGTGCCAGAGGCTTTTTTTGTGGTGTCCCCAAATTTTTGGTAACCCTCCCTCCCCCAACTGCTAAGTCAGCTGATCACAATTCTCTATCCTCAATCATCTATCTGCTGACTTTGCCAAACCCATACACACTATACCTATCTCTTTACTGGTGAGATTTATGGATGAATTCCCCAAAGCATGTAGTGCAAGGGCCTGCCTGTATACTTTCCAATGGTACTGTTTAAAGTTTTTGGATCCTATTATTATCTTGATAGGTAATAGCAGAATGTTCAAATGTCCTCAAATGTGTACAGTGTGTATTTATATCTTTGTATTATGACACTTCTTACCTGTCCAGTGGTCTGCCAATAGTGTAACTAAGGAGGGGCTGTTCCAAGTAATACCCTGCATTTAGGCATTCATCTCTCAATGAAGTGAAGAGGGTTACCTGTCCAAGAGTTCCCCCCCCATAATGTTAGAAATGGCCCATGAGAGGGGGGGGGAATATGATAGGTGTACCTTATACTTTGTTGTTGTTAAATTCCCCTTAGTAAATGCTATCTGGAGGTTGCCCCATAATGTTTGTGTATAATCTGCTTGCCATGTTTCTGGGAAAAAAATAGTAATGTTTATTGTTTTTTCCTCAACAGTTTCCTTCAACGCCACAGGAATGGCAGACTGTGGCCTCCCACTTTGCCCAGCGGTGGGACTTTCCTAACTGCGGAGGAGCAATTGATGGGAAACATGTCCACATCGTCCCACCACCCAACTCGGGGTCGTACTATTATAATTACAAGGGGTTTAATAGTATAGTGATGTTGGCGGTGGTGTCGGCTAATTACGAGTTCTTGTATGTGGACGTGGGGAAGAATGGCCGGATGTCCGATGGTGGAGTGATCGCCCAGACGGAGTTCTACAGGCGTCTCCAGAATGGCAGCTTGGACTTGCCACCTCCAGAGGACAATGTTGAAGGTCTCCCATTTGTGTTCGTTGCTGATGAAGCATTTGCGCTGGGGGACCACCTGATGCGGCCATTCCCGATGAGGACCCTCACCCCGGAACCGAGGGTTTTTAATTACCGGCTGGCCAGAGCCCGAAGAGTGGTGGAGAACACATTTGGAATCCTGGCCAGCCGGTTCCGATTATTTCTGACACCCATCCATATGGCGGAGTATAAACTGAACCATATAATACTTGCCTGCTGTGTTCTCCATAATGTTTTAAGAAAACATTCAGCAAACTATGCTGGCTCAGTTGGGCCTGAGGCCGGAATCCCTAATCCATCAACACTGACGGCGCTTGAAAGTGGCCGTCCTGGCTTGCCCTCCCTGAATGCCCGTGATGTCCGGTTATGCTACCTGGAGTTCTTTGCGGGTAGGGGGGCTATCAATATGCCAGACAATCTGTGACACCTTTTTCAAATAAAAAACAACCAAAAGAAATTCTTTGTGGACATTTACTGCTTGTGTTTGTTTTAGCTGACCCTGACAGAAATGTGTTGAGTGCAGAAAATGTCGTGATTGGGTAACCTTATAAAAAACAGTGTTGGCTGGTACTTCCTAAATGCAAAAACACATTTAACTACAAGTGCACTTGCAACTGCACTGAACCTGCACTTGTAGTGCAAAGTGTATTTGCCCTTAGGAAATAACCCCCATTTTTGCATAAAACAGCAATTACATCACCCCAAAAGTGTTGTAGTGTTGAGACAATAATCCACACATTCTTGAGTAAGGCACTTTTTTATACCTGCACAATCACATGTGCATTTCCCAAAGGTTTTTAAAACAAACCAACATGTTTGTTGTATAACAATGTTTGCAGTAGCATTATCAAAAATCGAAATATCCATTTCAGATAAAACAGGCCTGTGTAAAACCAACAAGAAAGCCAAAAAACTTGAACTTACAAAGTTCACATTAGGTAAAACCTGAAGGCTATATCAGACATCAGTATTTAGGAACTGGGTTTGATATAGCGTTCAGATGGGGGGAAATCACCCCTGGAAAAGCCAAATTTGGAAGATGCACACCAATTTACGAATGGCAACATGTGCTATCTGCCATCAGGGGGGATCAAGGGACGTGTTTTGGGGGAGCAAGCCCTTCCTCAATGCTACTTTATAATTGAGGAAGGGGTTGCACCCCCAAAACGCGTCCATTGATCTCCCGAGATGGCAGATAGCACATGTTGGCACACTGTGTGCATCCTCCAAATTTGGCTTTTCTAAACATAGAAAAAATTTTCGTATTTTAAAACAGGTGATTTTGTGGGGTTTAAATTCACCCCAAAACATCAATGATGTTATTATTTTTTTTAATAACATCACTGATTTGTTGCTGGATGTTTTGCAATTGGAGATTACACCCCATGATCTCCCCGATCAGTATCTGGGCACTTTCAGATGTAAAGCGTTCTGGATCACGATCACCTAAAAAGAGATAAAGAACAAAAAAAAAGGTCTCAAAAATCTGCCACCATCCACCTCTTTTACCTGAGCCTGTGGTCGCAGACACTCACCTGTTGTGGTGCCAATCTCCACCACGTCTTCTTCTTCCTCCTGCTCAGCTTCTTGGGTTGGTATTTCCCCTTCTTCCAGAGGGGGGGGTCTGTGGTCTCCTGGGATGAGGGGTGTCCGAGTCTTTTCTCCCCTATGTAAAACAAAAATGGTATAATTAGCACACAGATATTTGATGGCAGAACTAGAAATAGGAAACATTGCTTGGAAGTGGGGTACAATTGTCTATTTTAGCCGAGTTCCAAGATGTATTTTTTTTATTGGCCTTTGTCAAGCTGCAATACTTTACCTGTTTAGTACAAGCTTCACAGATGTAGCCCCCCCTATAGTATACACTGGAGCACCTGTGTGGCCCCCCCTAATAAAAATGGTGTTCTTGTGTCCCACACTAGTGCTCCAGTGTCCAGATGTGAAAACAGCTGCTCAGTGTCCTCTCCTTACACACAATCTAGTTGGCATTTCATTCTAGTAACAAACCCATCTACACAAACAAATATTTGGCATCCAAGTAGGCCCCCAAAAATGTGTGAAAATGCATATGGCCTAAACAATGGTGTTCTAGAGGCCGAAAGAAAAATGTTTGATACGAATGAATAATGGGCCCATGAACATTAAAGTTGACCTTTTTAAACGTTGCAATTAATAAAAGCATATGGAGCAGAACGAACGTAATAAAGACAGAAAGAATAGGAACACAGCACAACTACTTACTTTTTTGCAGCACTCTCCGGATCTTTCGGTACTGCTCTGGCTCTCTCAACTTCAGGTCCGACCACCGCTTCCTGAGCTGATCTTTAGATCTTCGTACCCCGAAATTCCTCTCAAGACTCCTGACCACTTTCGCCATGATCTTGGCCTTTCGGATGTTCGGGTTGGGGTAAGGCCCATATTTTCCGTCATAGTCGGACTTCCTCATGATGTCGACCATCTCCAACATCTCCCCAAACGACATATTTGTGGCCTTAAAACGTTTCCTTCTGGATCGGGACGTGCCTGGATCCGGGCTTTCCTCCTCCTCCTCCTCGTTGCTAGAAGTAGCACGCACCTGTTGTAACTCCGCCATGTGCTCTTCACCCACTGCGCCGAACGAAAAGGGGCTGGGAATACACTAGAAAGAACGTCAGGGGCGGGAGGAGTTACACGCATGCGCAGTGTGTATAAAGCGTAACACGCGTGCATATTACGTACGATCTGTGAGCGGAGGAAGGAGCATTGGACGCGACGATCATAATAACGAAGGTAAGAGACAAACTTGTGCCTATACTGCTTCTAGATTGAGGCCTATATTGTAACAAGATTAGGAGAGTTTTGTCTGACATTAAGCTTTGTCTTGTGTTGTGTCTTGCAGTGAACATGGATATCTTAATGAAAGACAATGACTTCATGTCAGTATTCATAGAGATGCTAAGGGAGCTGCCCTGTCTGTGGGAGATTACCCACCCCCATTTCAAGAACCAAGCAAAGAGGAAGGCAGCACTGGAGCAATTGTATGAAATTGTGAAGCAGGTGATCCCCACGGCAGACATCACTTATTTAAAGATCTTAATTGGTGGCCTGAGGAGTACATATCTAAGGGAGCGCAAGAAGGTCCAGGATTCACAGAGATCCGGAGCAGCAGATGACATCTATGTCCCCAGGATGTTGTACTATGACAGGCTGCACTTTCTGGCAGGTCAGACTGAACCCAGGTCATCCCTCTCCAGTCTTCCTTCCACGCTTCCTTCCCCCCCGGCTGAGGCTTCTGACGCCCAACCTGGGCCTTCCAGGCGATATGTGGAGGAGCCCAGCTTGAGCCAGGTATAGCATTACTCTAAATATTTCTGCTTGTCCAATCAATGATGTTAACTAGATGTTAGTTGGGAGTACTAATTTAGGATTGTGATTGATGATGCAAAAACTAAAACCATGTCCCTTTTTCATACACAGGGAAGTCTCAGCCAGGAGGTGGCCGGGCCGAGCCGGCTGGCTGATATCAAGGTCCCTCCACCCCCCCTAAAAATAGAAAGTGGCGGTAGGAGGAGTACCCTAGAGGAGGCTGCTATAGCATTCTTTTGGAGGGCTACAGAGGTCCTGGGAGCACCACACACCATGCAGGAGAACATTGCTGCCTTCATAGCCTATAAAATGCAGAGGATGGAGGAGGGCCAAAAAGTCTTGTGTGAGGCCCTCATATCGGAGGCTCTGGAGAAAGGTATGAGGGGCCAAATTACACCTCACACACATCTTTGGGATGGTCCTCCTCCTCCTCCTGCAGGTCCTCCTCCTCCTCCTCCCTCTCCTCCAGGTCCCCCTAGTCCTCCTCCTCCTCCAGGTCCTACTCCTCCTCCTGCCACATCTCCAACTGCACAGCCACAGCCCGGAAGGAAGCGTGGAAGGAAGACCAGACAGTGATTGCCCTGGGTTCAGTCTGGTCGGCCAGAAGATGCAGCCTCTTGTGGTACCACAGCCTGGGGACACAGATGTCATCTGCTGCTTTCCAGATCTCTGCGAATCCCGAACCAGACTGCCCTCCCTTACATATGGACTCCTCAGGCCACCAATTTTGATGTTGAAGAATTGATGTCTGCCGTGGGGGTCCCAGGCTTCGCTAATTTCTCCTGTTGATCCAGTGTTGCCTTCCTCTTTGTTTGGTTCTGATCCCTTAATAAAGGATTTTTGTTTTGAATTATACTCTCCTATGTGTTTTACTTCAAAAAGGACAGTTTTTTGTGAGGATTCAGGTACATTTCAAATATACAATGTGAAATGAACAAGGGACACCAACACCAAACAATCTCCTTGAGATTAAATAATAAAAGATATCAATGGTGTTGTGGTAACTTGACACACAAAACACACCCAAAAATATTCTGGAGTAAAAATAAAAATAACATTGAACAAAGATCAGCCTTGGAAAAAATCCAAACATTAAAGAAAAAAAAAGGCTTAAAATCCAAAATAAAAAAAAAATAAAAAATATAAAACTGTCAGATGTGACAACTAATAACAATATATTCAGGGAATCCCACTAAAAAAACACAAATAAAAGTTTGTGAGAAGTGTGTGTGAATATGAGCAGCAAAACTACTTAATTCTTGTCACATTATAAAGAAGAAGAGAGTGCGCTGTATTAAACCATTTTTAACATTGCAGCGTGATGAAAGTGCTGTATCCATTGCGAACGCTAAGTTTACCAGAACGAGCTGTCCCGTGTCGGAATTTCTTCTGAGCATGCGTGGCACTTTGTGCGTCGGAACAGGCCACACACGGTCGGAATTGACGCGATCGGATTTTGTTGTCGGAAAATTTTATCTCCTGCTGTCCAACTTTGTGTGTCGGAAAATCCGATGGAAAATGTCCGATGGCGCCCACACACGGTCGGAATTTCCGACAACACGCTCCGATCGGACTTTGTCCATCGGAAAATCCGACCGTGTGTACGGGGCATAAGAGTTTTGTTTTGGTGGTATTTAATCACCACTGAGTTTTTAATTTTTTGCTAAACAAACAAAAAAAGACTGAAAATTTTGAAAAAAAAAACAAATTTTCATAGTTTGTTATAAAATTTTGCAAACAGGTAATTTTTCTCTTTCATTGATGTGCGCTGATGAGGCTGCACTGATAGGCACTAAAGGCGACACTGATAGGCACTGGTAGGTGACACTGATAGGTAGCACTGATAAGTGGCATTGATTGACAGCACTGATGAGCACTGGTAGGTGGCACTGGTGGGCACTGCTTAGCAGCAGTGGGTCTGGTGTGTGCGGGACCGATGTCCCGTTTACACAAGATGATAATCCGTTTTTTTTTCTCCTCACGCTGTCAGCATGAGGGGAAAAAAAAGCCAAGTACCTGCTTCTGTTTGTGTTTTCATTGACTGACAGTTGATCACGTGGTAAGGGGCTAGGATCTGCCCCTTACTCCGATCTGTGATCAGATGAGTCTCATGGACTCACTGACCACAGAGCGTGCCGTACACACCCCGCAGGGAGCATGCAGGCATCACATGCACGAGAGGACATGCATGGATTCCCTCCCGGCAATTTAGGCCCGCGCTGCAGCCGTCTTTCGGCTATAGCGTGGGCGACAAGAGGTTAAGTACCATAGTTTGTCGCCATTCCATGTTAGATACATGTTAGGTATCTATTTACTCGGCATAATATAATCTTTAATATCATCTTTCACATTATAAAAAAAATGGGCTAACTTTAGTGTTTTGGTTTTTTTTATTCATGAAAGTGTATTTCGTCCAAAACAATTGCATTTGAAAAACCGCTGCGCAAATACAGTGTGACATAAAATATTGCAACAATCGCCATTTTATTCTCTAGGGTCTCTGCTAAAAAATATATATACAATATCTCACAAAAGTGAGTACACCCCTCACATTTTTGTAAATATTTTATTATATCTTTTCATGTGACAACACTGAAGAAATTACACTTTTCTACAATGTAAAGTAGTGAGTGTACAGCTTGTATAACAGTGTAAATTTCCTGTCCCATCAAAATAACTCAACACACAGCCATGAATGCCTAAACCGCTGGCAACAAAAGTGAGTACACCCCTAAGTGATAATGTTCAAATTGGGCCCAATTTTCCCTCCCCGGGGTCATGTGACTCGTTAGTGTTACAAGGTCTCAGGTGTGAATGGGGAGCAGGTGTGTTAAATTTGGTGTTATCACTCTCATTCTCTCATACTGGTCACTGGAAGTTCAACATGGCACCTCATGGCAACAAACTTTCTGAGGATCTAAAAAAAAGAATTATTGCTCTACATTAAAGGGGTTGTAAAGGTAAAAATTTTTTCACCTTAATGCATTCTATGCATTAAGGTGAAAAAACTTTTGACAGTACCGCCGCCCCCAGGCCCCCCGTTTTACTTACCTGACGCCTCAAATCTTCGCTGCTCGTCCTCGTCATCTTCATTGCAGCTCAGCCTGGTCGCTGATTGGCTGCAGTGGATGGATTGAAAGCAGCGCAGCCATTGGCTCGCGCTGCTGTCAATCACATCCGATGACGCGGCGCGCCGGGGGCGGGGCCGAGTGATACAGCGAGCGGCTATAGCCGCCGGCTGTATCACGGGAGCGCGCCCGCAAGCACTCACCACCATGCGAGCCCTCGCATTAAGGTGGTAAATGCTTGCGGGGAGGAGCTGAAACAGCCGCCGAGGGACCCCAGAAGACCAGGTTCGGGGCCACTCTGTGCAGAACGAGCTGCACAGTGAAGGTAATTATAACATGTTTGTTATTTAAAAAAAAAAAAAACAATAACTTTACAACCCCTTTAAGATGGCCTAGGCTATAAGAAGATTGCCAAGACCCTGAAACTGAGCTGCAGCATGGTGGCCAAGACCATACAGCGGTTTAACAGGACAGGTTCCACTAAGAACAGGCCTCACCATGGTTGACCAAAGAAGTTGAGTGCACATGCTCAGTGTCATATTCAGAGGTTGTCTTTGGGAAATAAACGTGTGAGTGCTGCCAGCATTGCTGCAGAGGTTGAAGTGGTGGGGGGTCAGCCTGTCAGTGTTCAGACCATATGCCACACACTGCATCAAATTGGTCTACATGGCTGTCATCCCAGAAGGAAGCCTCTTCTAAAGATGATGCACAAGAATGCCCGCAAACAGTTTGCTGAAGACAAGCAGACTAAGGACATGGATTACTGGAACCATGTCCTGTGGTCTGATGAGACCAAGATAAATGTATTTGGTTAACATGGTGTTAAGCGTGTGTGGCGGCAACCAGATGGGGAGTACAAAGACAAGTGTGTCTTGTCTACAGTCAAGCATGGTGGTGGGAGTGTCATGGTCTGGGGCTGCATGAGTGCTGCTGGCACTGGGGCACTACAATTCATCAAGGGAACCATGAATGCCAACATGTACTGTGACATACTGAAGCAGAGCATGATCCCCTCCCTTCAGAGACTGGGCTGCAGGACAGTATTCCAACTTGATAACGACCCTAAACACACCTCCAAGACTACCACTGCCTTGCTAAAGAAGCTGAGGATAAAAGGTGATGGACTGATCAAGCCTGTTTCCAGACCTAAACCCTATTGAGCATCTGTGGGGCATCCTTAAACAGAAGGCTGAGGAGCGCAAGGTCTCTAACATCCACCAGCTTTGTGATGTCGTCATGGAGGAGTGGAAGAGGACTCTAGTGGCAACTTGTGAAGCTCTGGTGAACTCCATGCCCAAGAGGGTTAAGGCAATGCTGGAAAATAATGGTGGCCACACAAAATATTGACACTTTGGGCCCAATTTGGACATTTTCACTAAGGTGTGTACTCACTTTTGTTGCCAGTGGTTTAGACATTAATGGCTGTGTGTTGAGTTATTTTGAGGGGACAGCAAATTTACACTGTTATACAAGCTGTACACTCACTACTTTACATTGTAGCAAAGTGTCATTTCTTCACTGTTGTTGTCACGTGATACTGTATATATATATATATATATATATATATATATATATATATATATATATATATATATATATATATATATATATATATATATATATATAATGTTTGGGGGTTCTAAGTAATTTTATAACAAAAATACTGATTTTTAACTTTGTAAACAACAGGTGTCAAAAAAAGATTTAGGCATGAAGGGGTTAATAATATCAGCTTCCAGCATGAAACAATGAGAAGGAAGAGAGAAATCTTCATAGTGTAAGACCTTTCTTTTTAATAAAAAAAAAACACATTCACCAAAAAACTTATATTATCTCTGTTCTGTCCTCTCGCCTCATGGAGTGACAGTCCGCTTCCCTGCAGCCTCTCATCAGTCCTCCTCCTGTGGGCAGACTGGGGAGTCTCCGCCCCAGGGATTGCTATTGGGCCGCTGGTGATAGGGACTAATTGTCCCCACGATGCTTTGCAGCTGCTGGAGGCCTGGCTGATGGGCTCCCTTCCCCTACCAATGAGGAAGCAGGGGAGGGAACGGAATGGGCGGCCAGGCTCTGCGAGTGGAGCTTGCACATGCTGCAGTGTTCAGAGGAGAGGAAGGGGGCAATCCCCCGCAGGAGCTGACAGGCTGGCTCTAACTCCACTGTCAGTGGATTAGTGTGAGAGCGACCGGCAGGAGGTGCGGGGCCATGGGTGACAGAGTGGCCCCCGCTACATAAGTAAGTGTCACTTGAACTTTGGCACCCCTTCCTCTGCCTCAGCTGCCTCTGCCCTGACCCAAATTCCTCTGAGAATAAAAAAAAAACATGAGCGGGCAGCCGCCGGCCGTTATGCATATAAGTTAGGGCAGCCTGGGGGGAAATTGCCATCCAGCCCAGCCCGCCCCTGGTCATCACCAACTGAGGATGACATCATTGGTGGGGCGGGAGAGCAGAAACAGTCCGGGCCAGTGTGTGTGTGTGTGACAAACACAAGGAGAGGAGGTGGGAGGGGAGTATTCTGGCACTTCGGCACCCCCACCTCTGTGGCACCTGGGTGTGGTGCACACCGCGCACCCGCCCAGGATCGGCCCTGGTGACAGCATCAGTATATAGTCAAACACTGGGGGTTATCCACATTGCTCAACCATAGTTGGAAGTTTTGCAATGCAATGGTTAGACCTTCTAGTCATTGGGGTTGATTTACTAAAGGTAAATAGACTTAAAGGGAGGGATTTTTTGGAGAATTATAGCAGCGCCATATATACACTTTATTACAAAAATACATTTGCATGAAGATAGGGTACATAAAAGACACAGCAGAGTTTTTTTTGCCTGATACCGGTCGTGATATCCCATTTTCATGAGTCACTGGCACATATTGCGTCCCTACATGTTTCGCCAACATTGCTTCCTCAGGGGATTGTGTGATCACCAGTATAAACAATGGCTCTAGGAATGATAAGTTCATAAACAAAAATAAGTGATCAAATAAACAAACAAAACAGAATACATATTGTAGATCATGTGTCGTGGTTTAAACCCCTCCCAGCCTATAAGTCCCAACCAACTTACCAAGGGGAGCCTAATAGGGTGCACACACCGGGGCCAGTCCAAATTGTGTGGCAGGGGGTTCTCTGTGTGGCCACAGGGGACATACAAGAACCAGGCTCTATCAAAAAGTTGGAAAACTTTTTTTGAAATTAATACAATTGGACAAACATTGTCCAATGTGGGGGCTAACATAGCCTCAAAAGTACTTCCATAAACTCTGCTTAGGAAAGGTGGGAATACAGGGGTGCCAATAGATCAGTATGCAATTTGAGAATATGCATCCAGCACAGGGTTATCCACTATGAAAAAGGAAATGCAAGGCAGATCGAGTGAACTGAGGACTGTGGATCAATTGAAAGCCAAAGTAATGTAAATGGAATTGAATTGGGGATAGGTAATGGAAGTGAAGGAAAAAGAGAAGCATGGGAGGGGGAGGGAGGGAAAGGGAAAAATTGGAAAAACAAAAAGTTGTACTTGGGCACTTAGTTTTGCCTACGTAAAAGCATCTGCATAAACATTTGGCTAAATATACCACACCGATTGTGTGGCAAGTAACTGTGTTTGATCACATGGGTTAGACCATTTGGTAGAATAATTTTGTGACCATTGGAAATAAAGCAACATATATCACATTTTCTGCATGCAAATGTACCAGTTTGGGATGGGTGGTTGCGAGCCTCAATAGAATGATGGCTCTTAACCAGATGATCCCCAAGTGAGGGTGCACGTCGATAGGTAATCTTGGGATATGGTTTAATGAATTTATTAATAGTTACATCCGCTGTCAATAAAGGCCAATATTTTGTGAATAGATGATGCATTTGAATGTGTTGTTTGGAGTATTGAGTAACAATCCTAACTGACTGATCCTGAATCTGAGACTTAGTGGAGAAAATAAGGTCCTTTCGTTCTTGTTTGTAGGCTTTGTTTTAGGCTTTTTTCAAGAGTGTGTGACTATATCCTCTATTCCTTTGCCTAATATACAGATCTCTGGCGGCCCTATGGAAATCTCATGAAATGGTCACGAAATGATTCTACCAAATGGTTTAACTCATGTGATCAAACACAGAGCTACTTGCCACACAATTGGTGTGGTATATTTAGCCAAATGTCTATGCGGATGCTTTTAAGTGGGCAAAACTAAGCGCCCATTTTTTAAGCGCATAAAGGATCACGTTATCCCCATCTCCAAGCATCTTATGACTATTGCTATCAGCAGACATATTAGGCTTCAACATGATTTTAATACCAACATGGTTACATTTACTGCCCTTGAACATGTACCTTCACATGTAAGGGGGGAGGCATTGATTGCACATTACTACAATTGGAAACTTTGTATATTAAATTACATATATATATACTTAAGTCTAAAGTTTTCGAATAATTTCCCAATTTAAGAGTTTATATTTTCACTTGTATGTTATATCATGATTTTGTTGTCAAATAACATTGTATTTACTATCGTGTGTCTTTGTTCTAGATGAAGGGATTGGTGCCCACCAGTTTGTACACTGGTTTGGGGCAACTGTTTCTTATCACTGGCTTGCCTCCCAGCCTCTTCTTCCCCCTTTTCCTCTGCCTCGGTGACCCTTCTTTGGGTTCCGCCCGGGTCGCCCATAGTGGCCTCTTGGGGGGTTTTAGTTTGTGTGGCTGCACGGACGCCCCCGGCTTCAGTCCCCTTGTGGGACTGATGTTGCTCTGTGCTGTGTGGGACTGTGCACTTCACCATATGTGATCATCTGGCCAACCTTGACTATCTCTTTTCTTCATTTAGCCCCACCGATTCTGCCGATTGGTTTACACTGCGGAGGGTAGTCTTGTCTACTCCCCGCCATTATGCGCCATGTGACAGCCTACGCTCACCGCTCGGCATTCTGGTCTTTTTAGGCACACGACATGGCCTCCTCCGGCGCATGCGCAGTGGTTTATGCACTCTGTCGGTGACGTCAGAAGCCAAACGAGTGGGGGGCTTATAAGGCTGGCTAGTCCGCTTTCATCTCAGCTGGACGACAGGGGCAACCTGTATGTGTTCCTTTTTATTGCAAGGTAAAGCCATTTTTTTTCTTTTTTTTGTTTGTATTAGGGATGAGCCGAACCCCCCCGGTTCGGTTCGCAGCAGAACATGCGAACAGACCAAAAATTTGTGCGAACACGCAAACCCCGTTAAAGTCTATGGGACTAGAACATGAAAAATCAAAAGTGCTCATTTTAAAGGCTAATATGCAAGTTATTGTCATAAAAAGTGTTTGGGGACCAGGGTCCTGCCCCAGGGGACATGTATCAATGCAAAAAAAGTTTTAAAAACGGCCATTTTTTCAGGAGCAGTGATTTTAATAATGCTTAAAGTGAAACAATAAAAGTGTAATAATCCTTTAAATATCGTGCCTGGGGGATGTCTATAGTATGCCTGTAAAGTGGCGCATTTTTCCAGTGTTTAGAGCAGTCCCTGCACAAAGTGACATTTCTAAAGGAAAAAAGTAATTTAAAAGTGCTTGTGGCTGTAATGTAATGTTGCCCCCCCCCCCCCAGCCCATTGCCGGGCCCTTTGGGTCTGGCATGGATATTAAGGGGAACTCCACACCCAAATAAATAAAAAAGGCGTGGGGCCCCCAGGCCCTATATACTCTGAACAGCACTATACAGGCGGTCCCTGGGTTACAAACAAGATAGGGACTGTAGGTTTGTTGTTAAGTTGAATCTGTTTGTAATTTGGAACAGGTACATTTTTTAAGTGTAGCTCCAGCCCAAAAATCTAGTTTTAAGCTTTTTTGGATAATATAGGGCAGGGTTATCACCCATGTAACATTTTTTTTTTGCTGTCTATGCCCCTGTTCATAAGATTTCACCTCACTTTCTGTCCCAATGACAATTGGATTTAGAAAATTTGGGGTTATTAGGGAAACAAGGATTGGTGATAAAACATCAGTGGAGACACCTTTTTCCCATATTAAAGCAGAGTTCCACCCAGAAGTGGAACTTCCGCTCATCGGATTCCTCCCCCCCTCCGGTGTCACAATTGGCACCTTTCAGGGGGGAGGGGGGTGCAGATACCTGTCTAAGACAGGTATCTGCACCCACTTCCGGGAATAGACTCCCACGGGAGTCACGCCCCCTCCCGCACTCCCCCGCTGTCTCCAGGGAAAGACACGGGTCCCAGGAGATAGCGGGGACCATTGAGAATGCGCAGCGCAACTCGCGCATGCGCAGTAGGGAATCGGGAAGTGAAGCCGCAACGCTTCACTTCCTGATTCCCTCACTGAGAATGGCGGCGGCAGCACCCGAGGATCGAGGGACGGTTCGGTCTCGGGTGCCGACATCGCTGGACCCTGGGACAGGTGAGTGACCTTATTTTAAAAGTCAGCAGCTGCAGTATTTGCAGCTGCTGACATCTAAAAAAAAAATTTTCGCCAGACTCCCGCTTTAACTCTTACAGTAGAGAATTTCCCTTCCTAGGGGTAGATTTCCTCTCACGTCCTGTTGTCTCCCTCCGTTTGTTAGTAGGAGTCGTTTGTAAGTCTGATGTTTGAAAATAGGGGACTGTATATACTATATGGCCTGTCCTATACACCCTGTGGAAAATTGGGCCTTAGGTGTTGGTGGTGCCAGAACAATGTAAGCCCTCACAGTTACTCTTGGTGGGCCCTGGAATGGGCCCTGCTGTGAAATATTAGATCAAAAATTGTAATTAAGCACCCCTGTTAAACAGGGGCAGAAAAATTGGGCCTTAGGCGGTGGTGGTGGTGGTGGCACAACACTGTAAAGCCTCACAGATATTCTTGTTGACCGCAGGAATGGGCCCTGCTGTGAAATATTAGATCAAAAATTGTAATTACAATACAGTGCAGCCGTAGTGCAGTTGCTACTACTTTTCTGGTGGTGTACACAGTACACAATATAGTGTAGTGCGGTGTTGCAAAACAAAATATACATCATGTCCAGAAGGCCACCAAGGAGAGGCAGACGCTCACAGGCCACTAAAAGAGGGCAAGCAGGCTCTGTGTCTACAGTCAACAGTGCTGGTCATGTACATGGTGTATTCTCTGCCATTGGCCATGGGGCACACTTGTCCTTTTTTTCTGCTGCTGGCCGTGTTATTGAGCCAGAACATGCAGAAGAGTTGGTGGAGTGGATAATAAAGCCATCCTCATCCTCCTCATCCCCTCTCACCCAGGCTCAGAGTAGTTTTCCTTCCTATGCAGCTGCCAAAGCAGCCTATTCCACCAGCTCCTTGTCCACAGTCACTCCTTCCGTAGCCCCACCATCATGCATGGAGGAGTCCCCCGAACTATTCAACCACAGTGTTGGGTACATGCTGCTGGAGGATGCGCAGTGATTTGAAGGCTCCGATGTTGGTTCCCAGGTTGAGGAAGGGAGTAACGTGAGCATAGAGAGAGGGGGTGCCCAAGAAGGACAAGAAACTGGCAGTCATGTTCCCCCAGCTAAAGCATAGTGCCAAGTTTGCTCCAGTGACAAGGAGGGAGGGGATGATGAGGTGACTGACTCTACTTGGGTGCCTAATAAAATAGAGGAGGAGGAGCCATAACTCCAACGAGGCAGGATGTCCTCTAGGGGGCAGCTTAAGGGCAGCCATCCTACTGCATCACACCGCAGAGCTCCGCAGGTGCAGGGCGCTGCTGACTCCCCGCTGATTTTGAAAAGTTCCTTGGTGTGAGCCTTTTTAGACAAGTGTGCAGCAGATCGCACCATTGCTGTTTGCAACCTATGTTTGAAGCGGATCAAGCATGGCCACAACAGCAGCTGCTTGGGCACCACATGCTTGACCAGACATATGACGACCTCCCATGCAGTCTTTTCCCCGTATACTATATTTGAGATTTAATATCTCTCAGATATGATTTGGGTTAAATGAGAGTGCTTTGACCATGAGTGAAAGCTTTAACACAATAACAACATTTATTGATGGGTAGTTGAAAGTCTATCTAATACACAACCATCTATCTATAGTCTACACCAAGGAAGAAAATATTAGGTTAAAATAAGAGAATTACATGAAGGAATACAGAGTATATTCCTGAAAACATTATTCTACAAACATATTTAGATACAAGTAAAATGCAGACCTTTTCCATAATTACCCTTTGCACCAAGGTTCCATTCTGATGGTTGCTCTCCCATAAAAGTGTGTGTTTCCCTCCCATCTGGTCTGTGTATATCATTACATGCTGATGCCTCATTGGTTGGCATAGCGTGGCTCTGATTGGTGAGCTTCCCTATTCCTGGTTAAGGACTGGCTACATCTCCAATCCCTATACTTTGCATACGTCAGCCCCCTTTAATGCAAATCCTTGTGACTATTCTGAGCAGGCGCTTAACTTGAATTTACCTGGGAAATTAAGTATTGATTATGGGTTGGTCTTCCTTCATTGCATATCCCAGCATGGGATCCTTTGAAGTGAGTATGTGTAAAACAATGAGGTTTGGATCCCATTGTTTGTATACACAAGCCTAGGCACCGACTTGTCTGGTCTACCAGAGATTTCCGTGAAGATAATATGTTCCGCCCTACATAGATAAAAGCTAAATTAAATATATTCATTAAATATAAATAAATTAAATATAGATTAAATATAAATTATATAAATATAAATAATTAAATATAAATCAAATATAAATTAAATATATTCATATTTCCAATATTTTACAGCTATTAATGTAGATTTCACATAAACTCATAAGGCAACAAGTCCGTAGACCCACAAAGAATAAGGCGGACTTCTCCTTGCTCCTCATCTGAGATCTCCAACCCTACTCCAGTCCTCTTAAAAACCTGCACTGAGAGGAATGAAGGTATAGCAATAGGTGTCCCAAGTACTTGCAGCCAATCTGCTAGCAGCACACCACCATCTGATTTTAGCAGGCAAATTTCCCTACCCCAGTTGCTAAACCGTAAAAAGAAATTCGGTCCCAGCCATCCACATGCTCACAGTCTGAATGCTAGCTTGAATGCTAGCTTGGCCAAATTGCTAGTACTGCAACTACTGCCTTTTCAGCTGGTAGACTCTGCCCCCTTTCGTGAATTTGTGGAATGTGCTGTACCTCAGTTGCAGGTTCCAAAATGCTTTTTCTTTTCATGGAAGGCCATTCCAGCTCTCTACCGGCATGTGGAAGCAATGTTTTTGTCTTGTTGGACAGGGCAGAGTATATTCCTGAAAACATTATTCTGCAAACATATTTAGATACAAGTAAAATGCAGACCTTTCCCATAATTACCCTTTGCACCAAGGTTCCATTCTGATGGTTGTTCTCCCATAAAAGTGTGTGTTTCCCTCCCATCTGGTCTGTGTATATCATTACATGCTGGTGCCTCATTGGTTGGCATAGCGTGGCTCTGATTGGTGAGCTTCCGTATTCCTGATTAAGGACTGGCTACATCTCCAATCCCTATACTTTGCATACGTCAGCCCCCTTTAATGCAAATCCTTGTGACTATTCTGAGCAGGAGCTTAACTTGAATTTACCTGGGAAATTAAGTATTGATTACGGGTTGGTCTCCCTTCATTGCATATCCCAGCATGGGATCCTTTGAAGTGAGTATGTGTAAAACAATGAGGTTTGGATCCCATTGTTTGTATACACAAGCCTAGGCACCGACTTGTCTGGTCTACCAGAGATTTCCGTGAAGATAATATGTTCCGCCCTACATAGATAAAAGCTAAATTAAATATATTCATTAAATATAAACAAATTAAATATAGATTAAATATAAAATATATAAATATAAATAATTAAATATAAATCAAATATAAATTAAATATATTCATATTTCCAATATTTTACAGCTATTAATGTAGATTTCACATAAACTCATAAGGCAACAAGTCCGTAGACCCACAAAGAAAAAGGCGGACTTCTCCTTGCTCCTCATCTGAGATCTCCAACCCTACTCCAGTCCTCTTGAAAACCTGCACTGAGAGGAATGAAGGTATAGCAATAGGTGTCCCAAGTAATTGCAGCCAATCTGCTAGCAGCACACCACCATCTGATTTTAGCAGGCAAATTTCCCTACCCCAGTTGCTAAACCATAAAAAGAAATTCGGTCCCAGCCATCCACATGCTCACAGTCTGAATGCTAGCTTGAATGCTAGCTTGGCCAAATTGCTAGTACTGCAACTACTGCCTTTTCAGCTGGTAGACTCTGCCCCCTTTCGTGAATTTGTGGAATGTGCTGTACCTCAGTTGCAGGTTCCAAAACGCTATTTCTTTTCATGGAAGGCCATTCCAGCTCTCTACCGGCATGTGGAAGCAATGTTTTTGTCTTGTTGGACAGGGAAGACAGCAGTAAGGTGTATATTACCACAGACTCGTGGTCTAGCAGGCATGGGCAGGGATGTTACCTTTCCTTCACGGCACACTGGGTAACTCTGCTGGCAGCTGGGAAGGATGCAGGACAGGGTTCAGTATTGTTGGAGTTTGTTCCGCCACCACACCTCCAAAATGTTAGCGGTGATTCTGCCACAGCTCTCTCCTCCACCCTTTCCTCTTCTCCTTCCTCTATTCTGCAGGTTTGTTCTCTGAACCAGCGGTGCTCCGTAAGCATTCAAGGGGCTACGCAAGCATAGTAGGTGAGGTTGAAAAAAGACACAAGTCCATCAAGTCCAACCTATGTGTGTGATTATATGTCAGTATTACATTGTATATATGTTGCGGTCGTTCAGGTGCTTATCTAATAGTTTCTTGAAACTACCGATGCCCCCCACTGAGACCACCACCTGTGGAAGGGAATTCCACATCCTTGCCGCTCTTACAGTAAAGAACCCTCTACGTAGTTTAAGGTTAAACCACTGCTTAGGGGACAGGAGCCACACTGGGGCAGAGATTCTGTCAGCTCTGCAGGGGCAGGCTCAGAGGTGGTTGACACCATGCCAGCTTCAGCCAGGAATGGTTGTATGCGACAATGGCACCAACCTTCTCTCCGCCCTCCGACAGGGACACTTGACCCATGTTCCATGTTTGGCACACATCCTGAATTTGGTGGTGCAGCGGTTATTTAGCAGGTGCCCAGGCTTACATGATCTCCTGAGGCAGGCTAGAAAAGTCTGTGGTCATTTCCAACGGTCATACATTGCCAGTGCTCGGCTGGCTGACAATCAAAGGGAATGCAACCTGCCACCAACCGCCTCATTTGTGACATGTCCACCAGGTGAAAGTCAACTTTGGCAATGTACACTCAGCAGAGGGTCATCAATGAGTACCTGTGTGATTATGGCACCAGGGGTTCCAGTGGGCTGGATTTGCTGGATGCTATTGAGAATTTATCATCTATGCCTATCCTTAACAACTTCTGGTAAGCAGACTACATTACGACGTGGTGATGAGTGACTCTTTCTACATCTGCACAATATATTTAGTGATTGGATTCCTCCCACTCTTCAATTTCATTCTGAACTTTTCAGCACCGCAATAATTTTTATGCATGTGACTTTTTTGTTTGTTATCTATGAACTTTGCTGGCCGCTTGCTTTTTTCAGTTCAGCGCAAATTTTTACTTGTTTTATACTGATCAAGGATGCATGCACTGTCCGGTCACCATATGATGAGGCCACGAGGATGGTGAGCAGCGACAATGCATGCATCAGTGATACGGTCCCTCTTGTCTTCCTGTTGCAGCACACGCTTCATGGAATAATGGACAGGGCACTTGAGGCAGAACAGTGTGAGGAAGAGGAGGACTTCCTTACCTCTCAAGGCCCCCTTTTTCCAGATATAATTATTATTATTTTCAACCTTTTGATAGAGCCTGGTCCTTGTATGCCCCCTGTAGCTACACAGAGAACCCCCCTGCCACACAATTTGGACTGGCCCGGGTGTGTGCACCCCATCAGGCTCACCTTGGTAAGTTGGTTGGGACTTATAGGCTGCGAGGGCTTTAAACCACGACACATGATCTACAATATGTATTCTGTTTTGTTTGTTTATTTGATCACTGATTTTTGTTTATGTACTTATCATCACTAGAGCCATTGTTTATTCTGGTGATCATACAATCCCCTGAGGAAGCCAATGTTGGCGAAACATGTACGGACACGATATGCACCAGTGATCTCATGAAAACGGGATACTACGGCCAGTATCAGTCAAAAAAACTCTGCTGTGTCTTTTATGTACCCTATCTTCATGTAAATGTATTTTTGTAATACAATTTTTATTTTTTTTTAAATATCTGTACTTGTGTATATATGGCACCGCTATAATCCCCAAAAAACCCCTCCCTTTAATTCTCAATACAAGATATGAGGTACCGGATCACTTAAGGTCAATCAATCTACACCCCTTTTGAATAAAGGTAAATAGACTTTGCAAGGGAATTTTCTTTTTGGGGGGGAATTTTTTTCTTAGTTGAAAATTTACTTTGCAAAGTAAACTCAATCACGTGAAAGGAAAATTTAAAAAAAACCTGTATTTTCGCTTGAACATAATGAATAATAAAAGTCAGCAGAGCTTCATCTTATTCACTGAACCAAGGAAAAATTCCCTTGCAAAGTGAACAGCCTATTTGTCATTAGTAAATAAACCCCGTTGTTTAACTGCAGCTCAGCCTAGGTTCACATTGCTGCAGGTTGTAAATCTGCTGAACTCGCACAATTTCAATCCGGCAATGCAGTCCAACTTTAGCAGCGATTTGACAGACATCTGTGTGGGTTCCAGCACAGATGTCTATACAAATCACTCCCCGAAGTCACCAATAGTAGTACAGGAACTACTTTTGGGAAATGGTGCGGCGCCGCAAAGTTGGGGATGCACCGATTCAGACGATGCTGTTGCTGGCAATAGCCGCGATTTGGAATTAGATTTGACATGTCAAATTGCATGCCAAATCATACCAATGTGAACCTAAACTTAAAATGTGAACTTGTGCTTAGTGAATATGGCTGTAGGAGGCAGTGAATTCAGATTAATGACTTATGGAATCCCAGTACTGACAAAACAAAATTTTCAGACTCCAGTTTTCATTGAATGAAGGTGAATATTTCCATTGACAAAAAGGCTAGGTTCACAGCTATGCAGGTTGTGATTGATGCGTTTTTCCAGGGTGTTTTGCGTTTTCACACATGTGTTTTTGATGCATTTTGCAAGGTTTTTTTTACTAATAGGACAGTATGACAGTTCTGTTCATGGAGTGTGACTTTGATGCAACTTTGACGCAACTTTACACTCTCTGGCACTCAAGTCCCATAAAGGTAGTGCAGGAACCTTTATGTGTCTGAAGTCGCATGTTAGGGTTAGGGGTTATGGTTAAGGGCTAGGGTTACATGTGAGAGTCAGGGTTAAAGGCTAGGGTTAAATGTTAGAGTTAGGGTTAAGGGTTAGGATTATATGTTAGGGTTAGGGTTAAGGGCTGGGGTTAAATGTTAGGATTAGAGTTAGAGTAAGGGTTAGGGTTAGAGTTAGGGTGAGCAGTAGGGATGGGCTGAATGGACCCCTGTTCGGTTTGGACCAGAACTTCCGAACACCGCGAACATTCGGACCCGAACACCGAACCCCATTAAAGTCAATGGGACCCGAACGTTAAATATCAAAAGTGTCCATTTTGAAGGCTTAAATGCAAGCAATTAGGCATACAATGGTTATGGGGGTCCGGATCCTGCCCTGGGGGACATAGATCAAAAAAAAAGGTTTGTGAAAAACATCATTTTTAAATGAGCAGTGATTTTTTGATTTTTAAAGTGAAAATCTAAAAATGAAAAATTCCTTCCAATATAGTGCCAGGGGGGTCCCCTTAGTCTAACTGTAAAGTGGCAGATCTGTACCATGTCTATAATCTGCTGCAGCAATAATTGAATTGATAAAGCCTGCAAGCTACCTTTATTTTGCTCAGCAACAGCTGGGGAGCCAGTGTGTATGATGAGGCCATAATGTAATGCACTGGGAACAAGATTAGAGATTTATTGGATACATTCTGGTGTCACTTTGACTTTGGATAGAAGTAACGGGTGCGTTAAAATTGGTCTTTGGGTGTTGGTGGCGCCTTCCCACCATAACCCTATAAAAATAATCTTGATGAAAGCAAGAATGTGAGTGGCAGGGACTGTATTTTTTTTTTCCGCTGCAGAAGATGGGGCAGAGAAAATTGCCGGCTACAGTCTACAGCTGGTGGTGTGCTGCTGGTAGATGAGCTGCTAGGACCTTGGACACCCTGTGCTTTACCATCAACCCTGTCAGTGGAGGCTGCTGAAAGGTAATGACTCGGTATCACAGGGGAAAACTGAAGTGGGTAAGGAGGAGAAGGAGGAGGGACAGATTTGTGTTCCTTTTGTGTGGCTTTTAGGTGCTCTTGCCAACGGGCTGAGTGGTTGGCCTTGTTAGGCATGTGGTACCCAAATGGTTGGTGTTTTGCCACATTTAATGTGCCTGTGACACAGTTTGCAGATAGCAACAGTGCGATCTGCTGCAGATGTGCTGAAAAAGCACAGCTGAGCTGTGGGGAGCGGGCCGGGAGATAGCAGCTGCAGAATGTGATGGAATAGGGTGGCTGCTCTCTACTCTTTCTTGATGCCGACCTCCTTGGGGTTGTGCCACCTCACCTTCAGTTTCCTCCTCTGCTCTATCTGGCAACCAAGTTGCATCAGTGACCTCATCATCCTTCATCATCTCCATCTCCTCCATCTTCATCATTACCACTGGAGAGAAGGAGGAACAATACGCTGCAGCTTGGGGAACATGAATGCCAATTTGTCTACCAGTGTTCCTCCCTCTCTCTAGGCTCATGTTCCTGTGGTCCTCAACCTCAGAACCAGCATCTGAATCCAGTAATGGCTGAGCATCATCAAGGAGCAAGTGGCTGATGCTGTGGTCAAATAACTCAGCTGACTCCTCAATGGCTGATGTTAGGGCTATGGCAGGAATAGATGTGGGCAAGGAGGCAGGTTTATCCACTCTGGCAACTGCAGGGGACTGCACACTTGTCTCTGGTTGTGTGACAGAGGATAAGGTTTAGTAAGCCAGTCTACCACCTCCTCTGCATGCTGTGGCTGGATAGCATGGGCAAACTCACTAAACAGAGGAAATGATGCCCTGCCTGAGGACTGACCACCACGTCCACCTTTGCCTATGAACACATTTGTTGCTGGCCCCCTTACAGTGCCAAGGGAACGTCTGCCTCTCCTTGTTGTTCTCCCAGACATTATTGGGAGGGAGGGGGTGGTGCTTATAAGCAAATGTAAAGAGAAGTTGAATTCTGTACGTAGATGCACTTTAATCGATGTAAAGAGATGTTTGGTGCTCTTTAATTTGAGTACTCACACTACACAGACACACTCCATGGATACAATATAATATATTGCAATATAATACGCCAAGCGTACAATGATGCGCAGAACTATATGGCGTTAAACTGACAATAACGCACACAGAAGTAAATGGCATTAAACTGGCAGTAACACACAAAACTATATGGTGTTAAACTGGTAGTAACGCACACAGTACTATATGACGTTAAACTGGCAGTAACACATGCAAAACTATATGGCGTTAAACTGGCAGTAACGCACACAAAACAATATGGTGTTAAACTGGCAGTAACGCACGCAAAACTATATGGCTTTAAACTGGCAGTAATGCACTCTAAACGATATGGCGTTAAATTGGCAGTAACGCATGCAAAACTATATGGCGTTAAACAGGCAGTAACGCACACAAAACAATATGGCGTTAAACTGGCAGTAACACACGCAAAACTATATGGCGTTAAACTGGCAGTAACGCACGCAAAACGATATGGCATTAAACTGGCAGTAACGCACACAAAACTATATGGCGTTAAACTGGCAGTAACGCAACCAAAACTATATGGCGTTAAACTGGCAGTAACTCACGCAAATCTATATGGCGTTAAACTGGCAGTAACGCGCGCAAAACTATATGGAGTTAAACTGGCAGTAACGCACGCAATACATTATGGCGTTAAACTGGCAGTAATGCACGCAAAACTATATGGCGTTAAACTGGCAGTAACGCACTCAATACGATATGGCGTTAAACTACAGTAAGGCACTCAAATAGACGGTGTTCAATTGTCACGACACTGTCCCTACTCTAGCTATATACTAATGTCAAGATTACTGACATGGTCTCACTACACTACACTGAAACTATCTGAGCTGTCCTTACTCTAGCTGCACACTATGAAAAACTGAATGATTGTCCTCCTCACTACATTCACACTATCCCTAACCTCTTTAGATCTGCGCTATTGCCAAATGACGGCAACAGCACGGATCTACATTGCCGGGACGACGTCGCTTGACGTCGTCCCATGCACAAGCGGCCTGCGCGCCCCCTGCAGGGCGCACGGCTCGCTCGGTGATCAGCGAGTCTATGAGACTCGCCTGATCACAGATCAGAGTAAGGGGTTGGTCCCGACCCCTTACCACATGATCAGCTGTCAGCCCATGACAGCTGATCATGTGATGTAAACAGACCCGGTAATCGGCTATTTTTCCGTGAGAGGGACATCAGTCCCGCTCACGGCGATCATCTGCCCCCTGCCAGTGACACAGCAATAGGCAGCAGTGCCGCCTACCAGTGCCCACCAGCGTCACCCATCAGTGCCAACAGTGCCATCCATCAGTGCCATCCATCAGTGCCCACAGTGCCACCCATCAGTGCCCACAGTGCCACCCATCAGTGCCACCCATCAGCGCCCACAGTGCCACCCATCAGCGCTCACATCAGTGCAACAACAGTGCTGCACATCAGTGCCACCTATCAGTGCCCATCAGTGTCACCTACCAGTGCCCATAAGTGCCCATCAGTGCTGCCCATCACTGTCCATCAGTGCCACCCATCAGTGCCCCCCATCAGTGCCGCCCATCAGTGCCCCCCATCAGTGGTACTTATCAGTGCCCATCAGTGCCACCTATCTGTGCCACCCATCTGTGCCACCCATCCGTGCCACCCATCAGTGGCCATCAGTGCCGCCTTATTTGTGCCCATCAGTACCGCCTTATCTGTCCCCATCAGTGCTGCCTTAACTGTGCCTATCAGTGCCGCCTTAACTGTGCCTATCAGTGCCGCCTTAACTGTGCCTATCCGTGCCCATCAGTGCAGCCTATCAGTGCCCACCAGTGCCGCCTCATCAGCGCATATCAATGAAGGAGAAAAATTACCTGTCTGCAAAATTTTATAACAAACTATGAAACATGATTTTTTTTTTCAAAATTTTCCATCTTTTTTTGTTTGTTTAGCAAAAAATAAAAATCCCAGCTGTGATTAAATACCACCAAAAGAAAGCTCTATTTGTGGGAAAAAAATTATAAAAATTTTATTTGGGTACAGTGTTTTATGACCGCGCAATTGTAATTCAAAGTGCGACAGCGCTGAAAGCTGAAAATTGGTCTGGGCAGGAGGGGGGTTTAAGTGCCCAGTAAGCAAGTGGTTAAACTGACACTAAACTAATATTCTACACTGACAATTGAAGCAAAATAGCACAGTATACAGTAGCACACTAACTAATAGTACTGAACAGAGCCCTGTTCTCTCCACACCAAAATCACACTGAAAATGGCTGCCATTGAAAGAATACTTTTATACTGTGGGGCGGAAATGAGCCATGATTCGATAAAGTCATTGTCCAATCATGACTCTGACAGTGTTCTGTGCCCTGATTGGCTGAAGCTTTCACTGCTTCAGCCAATCAGGGCTTGCAATGCACTGTTCAGCACCACAATGTATTGTGGTCGGTTCGGGGGGCCGAACAAACGGTCAAACATCCCATTTGTTCAGCTGTTCTCCGAACGTCTGAACAATGAAAGTCCGGCCAGAAATTATGCTCGGGCCAAACCGTTCACCCATCCCTAGTGAGCAGTAATTGTTAGGGTTAGTGTTCTAATCCTAACAATTACCTTTACCCTAACTCTAACAATTACCGCTAACCCTATCCCCAACTCTAACCCTAAACCTACTTCTGACCCTATCATGCAACCCTAGCCCTTAAAGGGGTTGTAAAGTCAAAAGTTTTTTTTTATCTCAATGCATTCTATGTATTAAGATAAAAAGCCTTCAGTGTGCAGCAGCCACCCTAATACTTACAGGAGCCCTATCTCTTTCCCAGCGATGTCCACAGCCAACTGAGACTCTCCCTCCTGATTGGCTAAGACACAGCAGTGGCGCCATTGGCTCCCGCTGCTTCAATTAAAATCAGTCAGTCAATCAGGAGTTGCTGTCTTCATGATAAACCAGTCAGAAATTACTTACATTTGATATGCTGAAATCATTTGAAAAAAATATTTTACTGCATTTCTGCCCAATTCAGATTTTTAGACTACTGTTCTAGTATAATCCTAATTTAGCTGTTTTACTGCGCAAGCCATTTTGCAGTAACTTTAACATTTACAGTAGTGGTAATGAAAAACAACATCAGGCTTGCATGCAAGCTAAAATCTGTACAAATGGTATATTAGAATAAATCTTGGTAATTAACCACAATGCATTAATGTTTAAATCACTTGAAATAAACCTGTGGGTTCACTATACATCTTAGGGTGGCTGCAGGTCCATACAGAGTGCACAAAATCTCTGATCTGCATATTCAAGCTCATTTACCCCTAAACTGCATTGCATTTGTTGACCCATAGAAAGGCAAAGTAGTCAATTAGGCAAGTAATCACCTGGGCAGAGGTATGTTACTATGGGTTTTGTTCTCTTATTCACTTGCAGGTGGCACCAAGTGATTGCAGAAGGCAATAGTGGGTGTTTTCTTGCAGTATATACACTATCAACCCACTGCTAGAAAGCTTTATATTCCTTAACCACTTGCCTACTGGGCACTTTCACCCCTTTCCTGCCCAGATCTATATTTAGATTTCAGTGATATTGCACTTTGAATGAAAATTGCGCCATCATGCAAAGCTGTACCCAAGCAAAATTTGTATTATTTTCTTGAGACAGATAGAGCTTTCTTTTGGTGGTATTTAATCACTATTTTTTGGCTAAACATACGGAAAAAAGACCAAAAATTTTGAAAAATAAAAGTTTTCTCAGTTTCTCCTTCACTGATGTGTGCTGATGAGGCTGCACTGTTTTTGTGTCCGCAGTTTTGTGTCTGAATGGACACAGGGAGCTGTGACTCGGCTCGGGTGCCCCCATAGCGAGCTGCTTGCTGTGGGGGCACTCAATAGGAGGTAGGGGCCAGGAGCACAGAAGAGGATCCCGAGAAGTGGAGGATCCGGGCTGCCCTGTGCAAAACCACTGCAACAGAGCAGGTAAGTATAACATGTTTGCTATTTTTATTAAAAAAAAGACTTTACAATCACTTTAACTCTAACCCTAATTCTAACTTTACCATTTAACCCTTAACCCTAACTATATCATTTTACCCTAGCCTTTAACCATAACCCTAGCCCTTAACATGCCACTTTGGACACACAAAGTTTCCTGCATTACTTTGATGCGACTTTGATGCAACTTGAGTGCCAAACAATGTAAAGTCGTATCAAAGTCACATTAAACAAAGTCGCATTAAAGTCACACTCCATGAACAGGACAGTCATACTTTCCTATTAGCCCAAAAAAACCACAAGACACATCAAAGACACAACGCTTGCGTTTTTGGAATGGGTCCTTTGAAATCTATTACACGCAAAAGGCAATCTACTGCGGGAAAAAAGTCTGACCCTTTCCAAAAAATGCACCGGCTCAAAATGCACAGATAAATGGACTGTAGTTCGTTTCTGCAAAACATGCTAAAAAACGCATAGGTGTGAACCAAGAGTAAGTAGTGAAAAAATATATTCGATCATTTTATTTATTGACTTTAATATTGTATTTTTATCCAAGATCTTTAATGTAATCTTTTACACAGGTCATTTTCAATAATAAATAACTTAAAAGTTTCAGCAACTGAATTTAGAAAGTGAAATTAAGTTTAATTCAAAAAGAGGATTAAGGAACTAAGGGCACTTCAGGAGCTGTACTGGACATTACAATCCCCAAATTGTTAGAAAAGCATTTATCCGCTGAGCTAATCATATGCTAGTATATGGTGGCTAAAGTTGTTTAACATAGTTAGATATAGTTTTTTGATGCTTAGTTTTATATGCCAATGCCAGAAAAATAAAAAAAGGAAATTACTCTATTAAGTTTGTTCCCATGGCAGCACACACGGGAGAGGTTTCGTTCACATTCAAAGACGGAAAGAAAAAGCTACATTTCAAATTCTTCCTCACTGATATGCTCTCTCATGGAGACCTCATGGGAAAAGAATTACCAACAAGTATAATTTCTGTTCTTCCCTGTACTCTGTTACAGCACACCTAAAAAGGTATGCCAGAAATGAAAATATGAAACATCTGATGAATCTAGATTTAGAATCACATACAGATAATAATGTTTCTTAAAGGTGTGGAACCTAGATCACATGGCCATCATGCAGATCTACTCTACTGAAACAGATGTGACATTAGTGGCTTTGGAGTCATTACTGGCAGCCAGTACCAAAAGCTGTGGAGATGCAAGTCCAGTTTTTCCAAGATACAACTGGCAAAGCATGTTTTGATCTGTAGCTTCACAGCTGTTGGAGATCGAATGTTTTCCTATAACTCCTTTCTTTAAATCCTTTATTTTTCCACTGAAGTTATGGAAATGTTTTTGTCTTCAGAAAACACTGAGAACAAATAATCTGGAAATAAATAAAAAAAAAAGAATGGGTCAACCAATTTTGTCTTTAAAGAACATTTAGAATATGTATTTTTACCCACTTGAGTCTCAGGTGCCTTTCTGAAAATGGTACAGCCTTAGGGCCCTTTTAAAACAGTGTCTGGACTCAGTGGTTCCAGTTAGGATAGATTTTTAGTCACGGACAAACAACTATTTTAAACACCACATCCCTTAATTTGAATAGATACAAGAGAATTTGTGGGATTTTCAAGGTGTAAGTATGATACATTGATCTCAAAAATTTTGTATAAAATTATTTTATTAAACAAAGATAAAAAATTGTCTAAAAAAAAAAATAAATTGTCTAAAAACAATTATAGCAAGTACACAAAACATGATTCTTATGGATACAACACTTAAGATGGAATTCCTAATATGTTTCTCCCACATCCTGGGCTTCCTCAGGGGATGCTGTCCACTTGAGGAACAAGCCTTCCCGGTCTTCAAAGGCTAAGTTCACCTTTTTTTTTCTAAATTCCAGCTCCCCTGTGAACCAATATAGCATTCATGTACTTTTTTTGCAAACATATCAAAGCTTTCCATAAAATCTACAGACACGTACCTTGCTGTCCTACATCCATGATTCAAAACGTATCTATTACTTCTGTCTTACGTCCATACAGACTGTAGGTTATGACACAGGAAGGAGTTGCCCAGCTTCCCTCATTAGCACACACTCTGCATCATCACCAGCTTGGTGCATTTTTTACTGCGATTTTTGGGGCAGCGCATTTCTGAAATGCAAGGAAATGCACAGATGTGAATGGAGCCTCATTGTTCTTGTGTTACCACACCAATTTCACTTTCAAGCCCCATTCACATCTAGCATAGTGGGAGCGCACATTTTTGTCTCGTTTTTCCTGTGACAGGCATAGGGCAGCCTGCTAATTTAAATGGGCTGTGCTATATGTGGCTTATGGGACATGTTCACAAAATGTTTACTCCCACTTTGCTAGATGTGAATGGGGCCTAAAAGTGAAATTGGTTTAATGCAGGCCTTTTCGACCTTTAACCAAATTTCAAACTTTAAAATTAACATGACAAAATCCGAAATCTTAAATATCTCAGTCCCCAAAGAAACCACAACCCACCTACAGGAATCTTTCCCTTTTAGTTGGCAAAAAAAAGCCATGAAATATCTAGGTATATTCCTTACTCCCGCACTGTCCTCTTTATTCCAAACCAATTTTATGCCTCTATTAAACTCGATCAAATCCGATCTCCAAAAATGGTCTCAACTTGCACACTCGTGGCTGGGGAGGATAGGAGTGGTAAAAATGAACATACTGCCCAGGCTGCTCTTCCTGTTCCAAATGATACCGTTTCAAATTCCAGCTGAATACTTTAAACGCATAACAACTATGATTTGCAGATATGTCTGGGGTAGACGTCGTCCTAGGTTGACCAGATCGCTTCTTACTAGATCAAAGGCGGAGGGAGGTCTGGCCCTCCCGGACATCAAACAATATTTCTTGGCAGCCATTTTATCCAGAATCTCAGATTGGAAATATCACAAAGACTCAAAACTCTGGGTATCTCTGGAGGTGGCATTGGGGGGCACTGACCTTTATCCCTTAATCTGGATCCCGAAGAAAACCAGGCATTTATCTGGGGGAACATCCCCTCTCACGTGTTATACACTACGGGTCTGGGACTTACTCTGTAAAAGGCACGCTTGGCAATGCAACTCCCCCCTCATGCCAATAACTGGTCACATGTATTTCCCCCCTGGGAACATTGATCCCAGATTACACTCCTGGAATCTTGGGGACTCTGTATTATTACATCAAGTCACCAAAGACTCTGACGTTTTACCTCTATCCATGCTCACAACGGTTCCGAACCCACCGCTCATGGATCTATGGAGATATTTGCAATTATCTGATTTCATTAAAACCCTTCCCAAGCCATTGCGCAATGTATCTAACCTAACGGCGATAGAAGCAGCCTTTGTTGATGACCACCCAGTGGAGAAACCCCTTTCCTATTTTTATAAATCACTAAGATCACTGAGCACCGCAGGATATCCTAGCTTCCTTCGCAATTGGGAGAAGGATCTCCATAAGACCCTAACGGAAACCCAGAAGTCTTCTATCCTTCAACTCTCTCATGCATCATCTATGTCCTCGAAATCAGCCGAAGTTAATTATAAACTTTTGACCAGGTGGCACTACACTCCAGCTGTACTCCACAAGCTATTTCCTCAGATCTCACCTCTCTGTTGGAGGGGATGTGGAGAGAGAGGAACGCATGCTCATATCTGGTGGTCCTGCCCACTTATTAGGCCCTTCTGGCTTAACATCCTCCATTGGATAAAAGAAATCCAGGGTTCGGAGGTTCCTAATGACCCCTGGCAGGTATTATTGCATTGTACAGACGAGTCAGCGGGACCATATAAAAAATCCATCACACCACATTTATTAAACGCTGCCAAAACCCTCATACCTAGGTTCTGGAAAACTCCAAAGATACCTTCCCTGCGCCAATGGGTATGTGAGGTAGACCACACGTACTATATGGAGGACTTAACCTTCTCCCTCAGAAACAAACCAGACTTAGGGAGGAAAATATGGTCCCGGTGGTTCGCCTTCAAGTATTCCGCGGCGTACGCGGAAATTATGGCTTCGAACACGTAATGTGCCCGTATATTAAAATGCAATGCCCTGGCTGAGGTGGGCACCCTTCCCATCCCTCCTCCCCCCCCTCCCTCTCCCATTCCCACCCCCCCCATTCCCTCCTGCCCTATCCCTGCTCTTTTTTTCTCTTCTCTATCTCTCTCTTTTACTTTTAATGTCTAGATGTTTATATAAGCGAAAAACATGTCAGGATTAGGTCCTGTTTCAAATGTTATAGTTTAATCTTTTTTTGAGTGCCCATGCCCTGCATACATACCTTTACATTGTACCCCAGTATAATATGGAATGTATAACATTTTATGTATGTTTATTAGGCCCAAGCATGTGATGGGCACTTATCTCTGTGCACTGGACTTCCTGTCATCAATAAAAATATATTAAACAAAAAAAAAAGTGAAATTGGTGTGATAACATAAGAACAATGAGGCATCATTTACATCTGTGCATTTCCTTGCATTTCAGAAATGCGCTGCACCAAAAATCACAGTAAAAAAACGACCAAGCTCCACTCTAAAAAAAGTTCTGAAGCTTCTTTGGGGTGATTGCTGCGTGTAGGGCAGCCCATTCAGGTGGATGGGCTGTGCTATATGTGATGAGTGAAAATACTCCAAAACGCCTTTCTACCTCGCTAAAACAAAAAAAAATGAATGTGGGAATGTGAGTTACCGCTATACAGAGATGTGATAGGGACTTGACAGCTGAATGTTTCTGTCCACTCCCTTCTATGTACTTGTATAAAGATGGCCATACACTATGCAATCTGATTGTCTATTTAGTGAGAAGGGCGATCACTGATTGATTTTTCATCTAAAAAACGTGCAGCTGGGAGTGTTAGGGTGATGATGATGATGCAGGGTGTATGCTAATATGGGCAGCTGGTCAACTCCTTCCTGTGTCATTACCTACAGACTGTAAGGACGTAAGACAGAAGCACTAGATACGTTTTGAATCATGGATGTAGGACAGTAAGGTATGTGTCAGTAGATTTTATGAAAAGCTTTGATATTTTTGCAAAAAAAGTACATGAATGCTATATTGGTGCATAGGGGAGCTGGAATTTAGAAAAAAAAAAGTGAACTTAGCCTTTAAGAGCAGTATATACTATAATCAGTAGTAATTCAGGGGGTCTGCAGCCGTCACAGAAAGCCAAGAGCTACAGGTGACCATAGAGGGCATTCAAGGACCAGAAACAAAGTTTGCAAGAAAGCTCAACAACCAGGGACATAGATTCTCCAATGCAGGGTACTTGTGTCTAGGACTGGTGTCCCGCAGTGGCATATGTGTCCCTGTTGTTCCAGCAGCTGTTAGAATAACAGGGACACATATGCCACTGTGGGACACCAGTCCTAGACACAAGTACCCTGCGTTGGAGAGTCTATGTCGCTGGTTGTTGAGCTTTCTTGCAAACGTTGTTTCTGGTCCTTGAATGCCCTCCATGGTCACCAGTAGTTTTTGGCTTTCTGTGACGGATGCAGATCCCCTGAATTATTACTGATTATAGTATATACTGCTCTCAGGGTCGGTTCACACTAGGACGACTTGTCAGGCGACTTAGCCGCCTGACAAGTAGCGTCCCGTTCTGTACAATGGAACCGTTCTAATCGGAGCGACGCAAGTTGCTCCGACTTAGAAAAAGGTTCCTGTACTACTTTGGGGGTGACTTGAGGCGACTTGCATAGACTTCTATATAGAAGTCGTTTTGCAAGTCGCCGCCCCTGTCGTGTCCAGGTCGCCTGAGGCAGTCGCGCTGCCTCAGTGTGAACCGGGGCTTAAAGACCGGGAAGGCTTGTACCTCAAGTGTACAGCATTCCCTGAGGAAGCCCAGGATGTGAGTGAAACATGTTGTGAAGTCCATCTAAAGAGCTGTATTCATAAGAATCATGTTTTGTGTACTTGCTATAACTGCTTTTAGACATATTTTTATCTCTGTTTAATAAAATAATGTTATACTAATTTTTGGAGATCACTGTATCATACTGTACTTGCACCTTGAAAATCCCACAAATTCTCTTGTACCAGTGGTTCTAGTTGCCACCCCAACATCTCCCCACACACACTCTGGAACTAGCGCTGGAACAATTTGCTGTCAGTGACATCCAGGGTCCAGCACTACACCCAAGAGTTTTTGCAGATCCTTTATAGGGCACACTATGGAAGTGAATGTAAACATTATGCTTCTGCATGAATTACTTCACAGAAAATGCTGCTAATTGCTGTTAAATACTGTTGGAATAAACCAATATTTTTATGGTCACATAGTGGTTGAGTTACTAAAACTGGAAAGTGCAAAATCTGGTGCAGCTGTGCATGGTAGCTAATCAGCTTCTAACCTCAGCTTGTTCAATTAAGCTTTGACATAAAAACAAACGGAAGCTGAATGGTTTCTATGCAGAGCTGCACCAGATTTTGCACACTCCAGTTTTAGTAAATCAACCACATAGAGCCTAAAATGGCACTGGATTATTTTCCTGGGATTTTAAGAACAGAATGACGTGAAACATAAAGGGGAAAGTAAATCTGTCTCCAGTCATGACATCATTCATTTACCCTATCCTGGAATCCTGGAATTCTACAAGTGGAAGCTCAGAAATGTGTTGTTCTGTCTGATCAAGAAAACATTTCTCATGGAAAGTTTACATCTCAGAGAAAAGCAAGGAAATTCCATAGATAGATACTTCTCCCCTTCCAACAGGTTCAATAATTTTGTATCTGGGATTTGTGCATCACATCAAAGTGCATCACTGTTGTTTTATGCTGCTTCAGAGGATCTTTTGCATACTTGCTTTAAATAGAGATATTTTGAGTGAAAGTTTCTCAGATCATTGGAGTGACCTTGAAGCAGGTCATCCTAGATACTGTATAAATTACACAACCCCTGGCAATTGGATTTGTAGTAGCAGTTACTTAATTGGCTTGGTCCCAATGAACTCATGGGGATTGATTTACTAAAGGCATATAGGATTTTCACTTTGCACGTGGCGGGAAGGGGTGAGGTGAAGCTGAGTTGACTTGATTGTATTATCCAATACATTTTTTTCCTTATTCTTGCATGTTTACATCCTTAGCACATCCTTAGCACATCAAGCACATCACATCATCCTTAGCACATCAAACATCCTATGCACAAGAGATGTTGACGTGTTTCAGCCCGGGTGGACTTTAGTCATAACAAATCACTCAGTGAGAACAGCAGAATAAATAATCACCACGTGGTTCGAAAGAGGGGTGGAGATTAAATATCAACCCCTTATATAGAAGAAAACCTCTAACCACAAACCAGAAGGTGAGAAAAATACACAAATAACATAACCATACAGAGCATGAAGATTATATTACAATATTGCAGTTCATTATGCACAAAGCAAAAGATGTGTGTTGAAAAATTAAAACTTTTTTTTATGCTCTGTATGGTTACAGAAGTAATTCATTTATATATGTGTGTGTGTGTGTATACGTTCTTCCGCTAGATGGCAGCAGAGCGCTGAAATGTCATATATGAATGTTTTTCTTTTCAGAAATGATTTATGTTTTTGTTTGATGCAGACAACATATATTTATTATGTATATATGACCAATCTCTCACAGGTATGTCCTTTTGAACAACTGAATAGACAAGCACTCTGCTATTCATCATGACACAATATTTTCAATTGCACTTCCTGTGTCACTTCCTCTAAAAAGACGGTCGGCTGGCGTTACCCAGTATCCTCCATTCCCAGTAGACAAAATTTTTGTGGAAACGTGTCAGATCGGAGAATCCCTGTAACGCCACCCAACTGGTTATACGAATGATATCGCCACCAGATACTACAATTCTTTCATGCCTGAAATTTCTGCCTTGTTCTAAGTGTAACCTTTATAAGCTTTTTAATAAATCCATGCAGTTTTACACTATGAGGCTTTTTCTTTCCTTATATATATGCTTTCCTGAAATTTGGAGTTCCTTTACATTGTTATGGATATAAAGATCTGATATCAATACACTTGAGATTTCCAAGCCAGTTAAAAAGCCCATGAAAGCAATCCAATTCCTTGGTCTTTGAATCAACTGAGTTCAAGTCTGTGAGTTGCAAGGAAGCAGGACAACCAAGTGGATGATATCTAGACAGGCAAATGTACTCCTACAGTGAGTTTGACCTCTGTAATAGGGGTTGACCATTTGTGGTAAGAGGCCAACTTTTACCTTATGAGACATCATATCTTCAAAAATATGTGATTGTTTTCAAGCTGAACATATCAGACATCTTGCAAGGCTCAGTGATTGAAAGCAAAGGAGACATATGCAGGAGATTGCCTGAATGAGATTCCGCATATGCTGCATTTATTCACTATATGAACTTTGTGTGTTACAAATAAGTCACAAAAGGCACTTATTATTTATAATAAGTTTATTGAATGTTTATGCATTTCACACTTTTTTGAACACTGTTTTTATATTGTGCTTTATACATCAGTCACTTTATTCATTTTCATTATATTGAAGCACATTTGCATTAAGTATTATCCTATGCACAATGATCATAATATAAATGATACAATATATTGTCACATTTTATATGGTTTTGCATAGGAAATAGTGCTCCATATACATTAATACATTTTTAGGACTTTATTTCTGGTCTTGAGTAGCAGTTGTTTCATCATTTAGACCAGCGCAGAGATTTCACATTTAAACACTTAACCTTTTTCACTGCCAGAGACATTTTTGTGTTTTTTGCACACATATTTTGACCCAATGATTGCTTAAAACCCTAAAATATTATATTCTCTGAAAGCATAGACCCTGGAGAATTAAATAGTGGTAGCTCCAACTTTTATGTCACTGTTTATCAAGCCCACAATTTCAATAAAAAAATTACACCAAAGTTACTTTTTGGGGCACACAAATGCAATATATTACAACATTTTTTGGTCAACTATAAAAGACAAGGATATTGTGCATGCCCAAAAAATTATGACAACCTTCGGTAATCTATATTTTCCATAGGGGACATTTTAAAAGCTCCTACAGGTCAACACCTAACTGTAAATAATGGCCCTAGAATTATTGCTCCCACTCTGATGTGTACAGTAATAATTAACATGTGTGGAGCAAGCAACATTTTTGAATGCAGGCACCCCAACAGGTGTTCTCATGCTGAAATGTGTGTGCACACTATATTTTCCTTAAAACTTTATATCACGTAGAAGACCAAAAGTCCCCTATGTGATATACTATCCTTGTAACAAGTCCTCTTTATTAAGACATTGGGGTCTATCAGACTCCTGATGTATCATCTATCCTCCCTTGAAGTAAATGGAGCACAGATTCCATGAGGGGTAGGCTTGTTTGTGCACACACTCCTGAGGGTAAGTGAAATCCATCGGGTGGCTGCACAGCCACCGAATTGCTTTTATCGGAAAGTCCACATTCGGATTATGAAAAATACACGCACTCCTGTGTGTGTAAAAGCCCCCACTGCCACAGACATTTGACATATTGTACTTCGGTGGCAGCAAAGGGGTATATTGGAAAGGTAGCTGGCCTGGCTGGACTGGGCATGTAGCTAATTGAGTCAACAGTAGGTAAACAGTAGTCATGAACACAAGCCCTACGGGATAAAAGGTAACAGCAGAACCTTGCTTGTTAAAGCAATGGAAAACCAAAAAACACCACTCAAAATAGTATGGATAATGCTCAACCCCTCTTTCTACAAAATAAAAATATATCAGAAAATATAAATAACCCACAATCTTATCATATCTCCAGAGGAAAAAGGGTGAGGACAAATATGAGCATGAGAGTACTCCCATTAATGTACAAAAGTTTGAGTTTTATTGCAAAAATATGTAAAAAACACATATCACACAACACATTAAAACATTTTCAGCCTGCCTACTCCTATCACCAGTACACCCCTCACATTTCTGTAAATATTTTATTCTATCTTTTCATGTGACAACACTGAAGAAATGACACTTTGCTACAATGTAAAGTAGCGAGTGTACAGCTTGTATAACAGTGTAAATTTGCTGTCCTCTTAAAATAACTCGACACACAGCCATTAATGTCTAAACTGCTGGCAACAAAAGCGAGTGCACCCCCTAAGTGAAAATATCCAAATTGGTCAATATTTTGTGTGGCCACCATTATTTTCCAGCACTGTCTTAACCCTCTTGGGCATGGAGTTCACCAGAGCTTCACAGGTTGCCACTGGAGTCCTCCTCCACTCCTCCATAACGAAATCACGGAGCTGGTGGATGTTAGAGACCTTGCGCTCCTCCACCTTCCATTTGAGGATGCCCTACAGATGCTCAATAGGGTTTAGGTCTGGAGACATGCTTGGCCAGTCCATCACCTTTAACCTCAGCTTCTTTAGCAAGGCAGTGGTCATCTTGGAGGTGTGTTTGGGGTTGTGATCATGTTGGAATATTGCCCTGTGGCCCAGTCTTTGAAGGAAGGGGATCATGCTCTGCTTCAGTATGTCACAGTACATGTTGGCACTCATGGTTCCCTCAATGAAATGTAGCTCCCCTGTGCCGGCAACACTCATGCAGCCCCAGACCATGAAACTCCCACCACCATGCTTGACTGTAGGCAAGACACACTTGTCTTTGTATTCCTCACCTGGTTGCCGCCACACACGCTTGATATCATCTGAACCATATAAGTTTATCTTGGTCTCATCAGACCACAGGACATGGTTCCAGTATTCCATGTCCTTAGCCTGCTTGTCTTTAGCAAACTGTTTGTGGGCTTTCTTGTGCATCATCTTTAGAAGAGGCTTCCTTCCGGGATGACAGCCATGCAGACCAATTTGATGCTGTGTGCAGCGTATGGTCTGAGCACTGACAGGCTGACCCCCCACCCCTTCAACCTCTGCAGCAATGCTGGCAGCACTCATATGTCTATTTCCCAAAGACAACCTCTGGATATGACACTGAGCACGTGCACTCAACATCATTGGTCGACCATGGCGAGGCCTGTTCTGAGTGGAACCTGTCCTGTTAAACCGCTGTATGGTCTTGGCCACCGTGCTGCAGCTCAGTTTCAGGGTCTTGGCAATCTTCTTATAGCCTAGGCCATCTTTATGTAGAGCAACAATTCTTTTTTTCAGATCCTCAGAGAGTTCTTCGCCATATGGTGCCATGTTGAACTTCCAGTAACCAGTATGAGAGAGTGAAAGCGATAACACCAAATTTAACACACCTGCTCCACATTCACACCTGAGACCCTGTAACACTAACGAGTCACATGACACTGAGGAGGGAAAATGGCTAATTGGGCCCAATTCGGACATTTTCACTTAGAGGTGTACTCACTTTTGTTGCCAGCGGTTTAGACATTAATGGCTGTGTGTTGAGTTATTTTGAGGAGACAGCTAGTTTACACTATTATAGAAGTTGTACACTCACTACTTTACATTATAGCAAAGTGTCATTTCTTCAGTGTTGTCACATAAAAAGATACAATAAAATATTTACAAAAATGTGAGGGGTGTACTCACTTTTGTGAGATACTGTATATTGACTGAAAAAAGTCCATCAAAGAAATGGGGAGTAATAATCACCTGCATGGAGAAGAAAAAGAAAGTTCATATATATATATATATATATTTAACACTATGGCACATTGTATATTCACATATATTTAATTGGATATGAATGATAACACAAAAACTTTTCTTTCATTCATGGTTAGTGTTTGGCTGAAGCCATTTATTATCAGTCAACTGTGTTTACTCTTTTTAAATCTTAATCATAAACAGAAACTACCCAAGTGACCCTGATCAAAAGTTTACATACCCCAGTTCCTAATACTGTGTATTGCCCCCTGTCAGAGAACAATCCGCAGAAGAACTGGCATATCTATCAATGGCCAGCAGAATCGCGGATTAACAAAAGCAAATTCCCAATGCTAATGTGCATACAGGCAATAACGGTCAGGAAGATATACTTGCCAGTGCACATGCGCGTACACTGAAGCGCACGCAATACGTGATAGTGTGAAGATCAGTGTAATTGCTTAGGTCACCTGCTGGTGGCACTATTTCTTTCAGCATCAGAGGGTGTAGTTCTGTTGGCCACCAGCAGGTATGGACGTTCTAATGATCAAGCTGCACCTGATGTGGAACTGCTGGGAGTATATAAGCCCACCCTTCACTGAGGCTCAGGGCTTCAGTATTCCCTCTGCAAGCCTTGTCCCTGCCTGACCTGATCCGTTGCCTGAAACCTGTTCCTGATCCGCTTCCTGCCCTGTCCTGGACTCTATTTCCTGTACCCTTTTCCTGAGACTTGTCCCCTGATTCCTGCTTCCAGCTTCCCCTTGCTTCAGCTCCCTTTATCTGGCCTCCTGTTCCCCTTGTGTCTTGTCCCTACCTTGTTGATGTATATGTGTTCCCTTTCCTTGTATGTATATTAGTTAGTTAGATTAGGTGTTTTGGGTTGCTGTGTATTCTTTGTATTTCTTTACTTGCTTATGGTTTGCTGTTGGTTTTGCACGTGTGTTTTTATCTTTAATAAATATATATTTTTCACTTATTGTTGTGGCTGATTCCTTTAGTGCAGCCCACTGATCTGTTTACCCTGTGCTGGATGCCTGTGTTAGGCATCTCCTCCATGACAGAATACTGGAGCCAATACTGATCGGCTGCACTTGAGAATTGGGTCTGGGCACTTGCTATTTCTGAAAAAATGCATCTGGAAGATATTCTGTGTCTTTCGCTCCTGGCAACAAATGACAGAGATTTTTGTTATCAGACATTAGGCGAATACACTAGAGAGCAGTTATTGGAATGCATTCGTTTTGCTCAAGTTTTTGTTGATCAGGGCAGTTTTCTGTTTGAGGACGTGCAACCATTGATTCGGATCTGTACAGAGTTGGTCCTGTCTGATGCCTCTAGTGAAGGTGATGACTATACACCCCCTTTTAGTGCAACTCCGGTAGAGTCTTTGGTGTGGTTGTTGGAAAATGACTCAGCCGTTTTCTTTGAGCAGTACTCAGCTTGTCCTAAACAGGTGCTTGCAAAATGTATTGATTCAGTGCAGTTTCTGGTCAGACAAGCAGTGTGCAAACCATTATTACAGGCCTGGTCAAGCTTTTTGTACTCAGCCTCTGTCAGTTTCCTACCACCCATTTCTGTGTCTAGATACCAGCCTGCTGGGATGTCTTCTTCTCCGTTACCCCCAACAACCACAGTTGCCGACCAATACACCCTGCTACCAATGAAGTACCTGTACCCTGTTTCTACTCGCTGCACTTATCCTGCCTTTAATCCACCTGCCTCTTCCCTTCCACCTGTAACAATCCCACAAAAACCTCCTCCAGCCACTGTTCCCTTGTCTCTACCGCATTCCAGCCCTTCTTTTTACCCAGTTCCATCCTTTTCTTACAGCCCTGCAGTTGCCTACAAAGCTGCGGTGACTAAGCCAAAAAAGAAACAGAAGTTCTTTCCAATCCACCTGATCCTGCCAGTAATCCAACCTGCCTCCACACCAGTTAATCCACTCCAGCCTGATGTTCTGATGCCTGCTGTTCAGCCTGTTGTGCCAGTGTCTCTGCCTGTTGTCCAGTCTGACGCTCCAGTGCCCGCTGTTCTGTCTGATGTGCCCGTTGTCCAGTCTGATGTTCTAGTGCCTGCTGTTCAGTCCGATGACCAGTGACCGCTGTTCAGTCCAATGTTCCAGTGCCCGCTGTTCAGTCTGATGTTCCAGTGCCCGCTGTTCAGTCTGATGTTCCAGTGCCGCTGTTCAATCTGATGTTCCAGTACCCACTGTTCAGTCTGATGTTCCACTGCCCGCTGTTCAGTCTAATGTTCCAGTGCCCGCTGTTTAGTCTAATGTTCCACTGCCCGCTGTTCAGTCTGATGTTCCAGTGCCCGCTGTTTAGTCTGATGTTCCAGTGCCCGCTGTTCAGTCTGATGTTCCAGTGCCCTGTGTTCAGTCTGATGTTCCAGTACCCACTGTTTAGTCTGATGTTTTGGTGCCCGCTGTTCAGTCTGATGTTCCAGTGCCCGCTGTCCAATCTGACGTTCTAGTGCCTGCTTTCCAGTCTGAAATCCCGGTACCTGCCTTCCAGTCTGATGTCGCGGTACCTGCTTTCCAGTCTGATGTCGCGGTGCCTGCTTTCCAGTCTGATGTCCCAGTGCCTGCCTTACAGTCTTATGTCCCGGTGCCTGCCTTCCAGTCTGATGTCCCGGTGCCTGCCTTCCAGTCTGATGTCGCGGTACCTGCTTTCCAGTCTGATGTCGCGGTGCCTGCTTTCCAGTCTGATGTCCCGTGCCTGCTTTCCAGTCTGATGTCCCGGTGCCTGCTTTCCAGTCTGATGTCCCGGTGCCTGCCTTCCAGTCTGATGTCCCAGTGCCTGCCTTCCAGTCTGATGTCCCGGTGCCTGCCTTCCAGTCTGATGTTGCGGTGCCTGCTTTCCAGTCTGATGTCCCGGTGCCTGCCTTCCAGTCTTATGTCCCGGTGCCTGCCTTCCAGTCTGATGTCCCGGTGCCTGCCCTCCATTCTGATGTCTCGTGCCTGCCTTCCAGTCTGATGTCTCGGTGCCTGCCTTCCAGTCTGATGTCTTGGTGCCTGCCTTCCAGTCTGATGTCTTGGTGCCAGCCTTACAGCCTGAAGTTCCGGTGCCTGTGTCCCTGCTTGAAGTTCCAGTGCCTGTGTCCCCACTTGAAGTTCTGGTGCCTGTGTCTCCACTTGAAGTTCCGGTGCCTGAAGATCCGGTGTCCCAGCCTGAAGTGCCTGATGCCCAGCCTGAAGTGCCTGATGACCAGCCTGATGTGTTCCTGTCTGCTGCCCAGCTCGATGACCCAGAGCCTGCTGCCCAGCCCGATGACCCGGAGCCTGCTGCCCAGCCCGGTGACCCGGAGCCTGCTGCCCAGCCCGATGACCCGGAGCCTGCTGCCCAGCTCGATGACTCGGAGCCTACTGCCCAGCCTGATGACCCGGAGCCTGCTGCCCAGTCTGATGACCCTGAGCCTGCTGCCCAGCCTGATGATCTGGAGCCTGCTGCCCAGCCTGATGACCCAGAGCCTGCTGCCCAGCCTGATGACCCAGAGCCTGCTGCCCAGCCTGATGATCCGGAGCTCGATGCCCAGCCTGATGATCCGGAGCTCGCTGCCCAGCCTGATGACCCGGAGCCAGCTGCCCAGCCTTATGATCCAGTGCCCTTTGCCCAGCCTGCTGACATGGCACCTGCTAAACCAGTTGCTGGTGCTCAGCTTGCCACTGATTTTCCCCTGCTTAATTTTCAGGCTGACTGTGATGCTTTCGTGTTGTCTGCCTCCAATAGGTTCATGCACGTTGCCCTGCCTGTTTTCATTTCCAGATCCAAACTTCCAGACCCTGGTGGTGGGGTGCATGTTCCATTGCCGGACTCGGGTCCCAGTAGGTTAAGAGACTCTGGCCAGAGGAGCGCAAAGAAGTCCGCAGTCACAGGGGAGACTTTTTGGGACTTTTCCGCACCTACATGCACTGCCAGGTCAAGGGCAGATTGAAGTGTCTGGAGGCCATTCCTTGAGGGGGAACTGTCAGGATCAGTGTTATTGCTTGGGTCCTGTACCCTGTTCCTGAGACTTGTCCCTTGATTCCTGCTTCCAGCTCCCCCTTGCTTCTGCTCCCTTTATCTGGCCTCCTGTTCCCCTTGTCTCTTGTCCCTGCCTTGATGTATATGTGTTCCCTTTCCTTGTATATATATATTAGTTAATTAGTTAGACTAGGTGTTTTGGGTTGATGTGTATTCTTTGTATTACTTTGCTTGCTTATGGTTTGCTGTTGATTGGTTTTGCACGTGTGTCTTTATCTTTAATAAATATATATTTTTCACTTACTTTTGTGCCAGATTCCTTTAGTGTAGCCCACTGATCTGTTTACCCTGTGCTGGATGCCTGTGTTAGGCATCTCCTCCATGATAGATAGACTCTGGCCCCCAGTGGCCTAATTAAAGCCCGCAGCAGCAACTATTAACTGCTGGATGATCTTCAGCTTCCCTGTGTATTCCTGAGTTCCTGTTCCTGCTATCATTGGATTTCCTGTTACCGACCCGGCTTGCCTTTGACCTGTCTTATCTCTATTTCCTGGCTTTGACCCTTGGCTTGTTCCTGTGACTCCGCTTTTGCCTGCTGATCCGTGTATGACCCCGGCTTACCCCTGGCTGATCCTCTGTGGATGACTTCTGGCCTGGCTCCTGACTCTGCTCCTGGCTCTTCCTGCTGCCAAGTCTCATCTGGTACTCCTGAGGGACTCCTTCCCAGCAGTCCACCCTTCTTGTCAGCCGCCTTCCAGCGGACATATCTTCATCACTTCAGCCTGTTACAGCTGGCAACCCCTGCTTCTTTGAGTATAGCACTCCCTGTACTACCTTTAGGGGGCACTCTGCACTTAGCCGCAAGGGAAGCCCTCTCAGCACTTCGGCCTCCGACCAGGTACATGACACCCCCTTTAACATCAATGACAGCTTGAAGTCTTTTGTGGTATTTGTGGATCTTTATCTTCTCAGATGGTAAAGCTGCCCATTCCTCTTGGAAAAAAGCCTCCAGTTCCTGTAAAGTGGCTCAATGATATTGAGGTCAGGAGACTGAGATGGCCACTCCAGAACCTTCACTTTATTCTGCTGTAGCCAATGACAGGTCGACTTTGGATCAATGGCATTTTGGAATGTCTAAGTACTTCCCATGTGCAGCTTCCTGGCTGATGAATGCAAATGTTCCTCCAGTATTTTTTGATAACACTGCATTCATCTTTCCATCAATTTTGACCAAATTTCTTGTGCCTTTGTAGCTCACATATCCCCAAAACATCAGCGATCCACCGCCGTGTTTCATAGTAGGAATGGTGTACCTTTCATCATAGGCCTTGTTGACTCCTCTCCAAATGAAGCGTTTATGGTTGTGGCCAAAAAGCTAAATTTTGGTCCTATCACTCCAAATGACTTTGTGCCAGAAGGTTTGAGGCTTGTCTCTGTGCTGTTTGGCATATTGGCATATTATAAGCGGGATATTTTGTGGCATTTGTGCAGTAATGGCTTTTCTTCTGGCGACTCGACCATGCAGCCATCTTTCTTCAAGTGCCTCCTTATTGCGCATCTTGAAACAGCTACACCACATGTTTTCAGAGAGTCCTGTATTCCACCTGAAGTTATTTGTGGATTTTTCTTTGCATCCCGAACAATTTTCCTGGCAGTTGAGGCTGAAATTTCAGTTGGTCTACCTGAACGGGGTTTGGTTTCAAAAGAACCCCTCATTTCTAATTCTTTATTAGAGTTTGAACACTGCTAATTGGCATTCTCAATTCCTCTGATATCTTTTTATATACATTTCTTGTTTTATACAGTTCAACTACCTTTTCCCACAGATCCTTTGACAATTCTTTTGCTTTCCCCATGACTCCGAATCCAGAAACGTCAATGCAGCACTGGATAACAGATGCAAGGGTCTGTCAGGAGTCCAGAAACTCTTTGACCTTTTATACACACACACACTAATTACAAGCAAACAGATCACAGGTGAGGATGGCAACCTTTAATAACCATTCAAACCCAGTTGTGTCAACTTGTGTGCATGTTATCAGGCTAAAATCACCAGGGTAAACTTTGATCAAACTTTTGATCAGGGTCATTTGGGTAGTTTCTGTAGTGATTATGATTTAAAAAGAGTAAACACAGTTGACTGATAATAAATGGCTTCAGCCAAACACTAACCATGAGTGAAAGAAAAGTTTTTGTGTTATCATTTATATCATTTATATTCTCTGAAAAATGGCCAAGAAATCATAAATTCTGCAAGGGTATGTAAACTTATGAGCACAACTGTACTTATATACTTATATTCCATGCACGAGTTTACATTTGAATTACTTTGCATTACCCCTGCTATGCAAAATAAGCATATTTCTCCATGTCCATAAAATGCTATTAATGGGAGTACTCTCATGCTCACATTTGTCCTCCTCCCCCTTTCCTCTGGAGATATAAGATTGTGGGTTATTGACCCGATTTCAGAATTCTTGACATATATTTTCTTATATATTTTTATTTTGTAGAAGGAGGGGTTGAGCATTATCCACACTATTTTGAGTGGTGTTTTTTGGCTTTACTAGTGGAATAGCTCCTCCACCAAATTATAGGGATTCATGTTTTTTAACCTTGTAGGACTCTGTAGAGTGTTGTGTTAGTAATAAAGCAATCAAACTACACGTACCAGTCGGACAGCTGGTCTTTGGGAATAGAACATACTTACTGTATTTCTAGCGAACCTAAAAAGCTAAAAAAAAAAACAGGATTTTAAAGGTGGATGGTCTCTTTTAAAGAAACACTTAAACAATGGGTCTATTTAATAAGCATTTAAAATGGACAGGTACATCCCTCAATGTAAAAGTGGTAGCCTAATGTATCCAGATTGATCATTGAATATTAACTCCAAAAAAAATAAGAATACACATGTCATAAGTTTCCAACACTTGCAGATATTGGTACCAAATATAACACTTAATTTGGTCCAGTGACCACTGTTCCCTTTAAGAACCCCTCTGTGGGCAAAAAATGTTGATACTGGCTCTGCATAATTTCTGCTGATTTGTACCAACATTTCACTGGTCTAGAATGAGGTAGCGTTATATTTCGTACCAACATCTGCAAGTGTTGGAAACTTATCACGTGTATTCTTACTAGTTCTGGGGTTTATATTTAAATATCAATCTGAATCTATCAAGCTATCTACCACTTTCAAATTGAGGGATGTATCCAGGGGCGGACTGACAACTTATGGGGCCCCTGGGCAATAGGAGATTATGGGGCCCCCGGGCAATAGGAGAAGATTATGGGGCCCCGGGCAATAGGAGATGATGGGCCCCCCAGGCAATATGAGATTATGGGGCCCCCAGGCAATAAATTATGGGGACACACAGTACACACACACAAATACAGTATACACACACAGACACACAGTATACACACACAAAGTACACATACACACACTGGAGAGGCGGATTTTTACATACTGTCCCTGGTTTTATTGAGGCTGGCAACCCTGATGGGGCCCCTTAGTGGCATGGGGCCCTCGGGCAGTGCCCGAGTGCCCGAATGGTCAGTTCGCCCCTGGATGTATCCGTCCCATTTGATTTTATGGTTCTTTAAATGTTTCTTTGGGAGACCACCCACCTTTAAAGTCCAGTTCTTTTTGAGTTTTATGGGTTCACTCAGAAATAAGTATAAGTAGTATTTTTAGGATGTGGTGGTATACCCCGTTTATTATCCCAAAAAATGATATGTCTTTGGGAGCAGAAGTGACAGATCAGCAGCAAAGCTGCAGATCCGTGACACATTGCTTGGAGTACACCACATTACACGGTGTCATGAGCTGAATGGCTCACTGTTTATTGGGTTATATGTATTTTACATAACCAAAACAAACATACTCAAAGCCTGAAAAAGTTTTAAAAATGACATAATATAACTTTTATTGTACAGGACTTGCAACAACAGCAAAAGACAGCTAACTGTACACGTCTTAAAGTAGAACTAAATGAAAAACTTTTTTCATTTTGGGTAGACTAATGCCGCGTACACACGAGCGGACTTTCTATCCTACTTGGTCCGGCACACTTTCCGACGGACTTTGTCCGCCAGGTGCGCCGGACTTTAAAACGAACGGACTTGCCCACACACGCCGGGATTTTCCGGCGGGCTAAGTCCGCCCGTCTTTCCGACGGACTTTCGCCGGAGTTCCGGCGGACTTTCAGAATGAACGGACTTGCCCACACACGGACAAGTCCGTTCATTTTGAACGTGACTCAGGTGCGACGGGACTAGAAAAGGATGTCAATCTTGCCGCTTTTATCGGCTAGATTGACACCTTGCGAGCCCCGTCGCGGGGCATACCAGGCCCTTAGGTCTGGTATGGATTATAAAGGGGAACCCCTACGCCGAAAAAACGGCGTGGGGTCCCCCCTAAAATCCATACCAGACCCCGATCCGAGCACGCAGCCTGGCCGGTCAGGAAAGGGGGTGGGGACGAGCGAGCGCCCCCCCCCCTCCTGAACCGTACCAGGCCGCATGCCCTCAACATGGGGGGTGGGTGCTTTGGGGGAGGGGGGCGCCCTGCGCCCCCCCCCAAAGCACCTTGTCCCCATGTTGATGAGGACAAGGGCCTCTTCCCGACAACCCTGGCCGTTGGTTGTCGGGGTCTGCGGGCGGGGGCTTATCGGAATCTGGGAGCCCCCTTTAATAAGGGGGCCCCCAGATCCCGGCCCCCCACCCTATGTAAATGAGTATGGGGTACATGGTACCCCTACCCATTTACCTAGGAAAAAAGTGTAAGTAATAAAACACACCACACAGGTTTTTAAAATATTTTATTAAACAGCTCCGGGGGGGGATCTTCCTCCGGCTTCGGGGGTCTTCTTCCGGCTTCGGGGGTCCCTCCGCTTCATCTTCTCCCGGCGTCCGGTTGGTTCTTCTCCGCTCTCCGGCCTCTTCTCCCGGTGTCGCAGGTCTTCGGCCGGCCCCTCCGCTCTCTTCATGTAGCTCTATTGCGAGCGGAGGTCCGGACTTCTGGGCTTCTTGGCTTCTTGGCTTCTTGGCTTGGCTTCTCTTCTCTTCCCCCAGATGTTGACACAACGCTCTCTCCGGCTGGACTGGTGTCTGAGGGCTGCGTTGTGACTTATATAGGCGGAGACCCCGCCCCCATATGATGTCACAGTCCTTGGGCATGCTGGGACTGTGACGTTTTAGGGGGCGTGGTCGACCACGCCCCCTAAAACGTCACAGTCCCAGCATGCCCAGGGACTGTGACATCATATGGGGGCGGGGTCTCCGCCTATATAAGTCACAACGCAGCCCTCAGACACCAGTCCAGCCGGAGAGAGCGTCGTGTCAACATCTGGGAGAAGAGAAGAGAAGAGAAGCCAAGAAGCCAAGAAGCCCAGAAGTCCGGACCTCCGCTCGCAATAGAGCTACATGAAGAGAGCGGAGGGGCCGGCCGAAGACCTGCGACACCGGGAGAAGAGGCCGGAGAGCGGAGAAGAACCAACCGGACGCCGGGAGAAGATGAAGCGGAGGGACCCCCGAAGCCGGAAGAAGACCCCCGAAGCCGGAGGAAGATCCCCCCCCCGGAGCTGTTTAATAAAATATTTTAAAAACCTGTGTAGTGTGTTTTATTACTTACACTTTTTTCCTAGGTAAATGGGTAGGGGTACCATGTACCCCATACTCATTTACATAGGGTGGGGGGCCGGGATCTGGGGGCCCCCTTATTAAAGGGGGCTCCCAGATTCCGATAAGCCCCCGCCCGCAGACCCCGACAACCAACGGCCAGGGTTGTCGGGAAGAGGCCCTTGTCCTCATCAACATGGGGACAAGGTGCTTTGGGGGGGGGGCGCAGGGCGCCCCCCTCCCCCAAAGCACCCACCCCCCATGTTGAGGGCATGCGGCCTGGTACGGTTCAGGAGGGGGGGGGCGCTCGCTCGTCCCCACCCCCTTTCCTGACCGGCCAGGCTGCGTGCTCGGATCGGGGTCTGGTATGGATTTTAGGGGGGGCCCCACGCCGTTTTTTCGGCGTAGCGGGGTTCCCCTTTATAATCCATACCAGACCTAAGGGCCTGGTATGCCCCGCGCTCGCCGCAATAGGAAGATTTGTTTTTCCTATTGCAGCGAGCGCGAGATGCAATACCATGCCCTCGTGTCGTATTTGGTCTGTCGGACCAGCCTACACACGAGCGGGCTTTCCGTCGGACCAGCACACACACGAGCGGACTTTCCGCCCGAAACTGAGTCCGACGGAAAGATTTAAAACATGTTTCAAATCTTGGTCCGGCGGGCTTTTGGGAAAAAGTCCGCCGGAAAAGTCCACCGCCGCCCACACACGGGCGGATTGTCCGGCACACTCTGGTCCGCCGGACCAAGTATGCCGGAAAGTCCGCTCGTGTGTACGCGGCATAAGGGACAGTTATAACCCCTGTCAGTTTTTTTCTCCATCTGAGTCCTGCTGGGGAAATTTTCCTTTACTTCCTGTCCAATAGCCAAAACAGGAAGTGAGAGGAAATCCCTCCAAAGTGAGGGAATTCCTGGCTGTCACTAGGGTCACCAAAACAAATGTTCCTCATCGGAAATTCTGATCGTGTGTACACAAATCTGATGCACAAAGTGCCATGCATGCTCAGAATAAATTAAGAGACGAAAGCTATTGGCTACTGCCCCGTTTATAGTCCCGACGTACGTGTTTTATGTCACTGCATTCAGAAGGATCGGATTTTCCGACAACTTTGTGTGACCGTGTGTATGCAAGACAGGTTTGAGCCAACATCCGTTGGAAAAAATCCATGGATTTTGTTGTCGGAATGTCCAATCAATGTCCGACCGTGTGTACAGGGCATTACTCATCTGTCCAATGGTCCAGTGATGCGGCCGCCTGAAGCCTCGCTCCTCTCTCTTACCCTCCGCAGTGCCATCATTGCAAGTGTGGGCACCCAGCTGTGACAGCTTGCAGCTTCACAGCCGGGTGCGCACTGTACATGCGCGAGTCTCTCTGCACTCTCCCAGTGGCCAGGCAGTCTTCTGGGACCTGTGGCTTGTCCCAGAAGATTGCAGAGAGGGAGAGGCCGCCTAGGGGCGAGGAGAAGTCGCCCAGGCGGCCAAGCGACGGAAGAAAGAAGTGGGACAGGTACCCCCCCCCAAAAAAATGACATGCCAAATGTGACATGTAAGGGGGCGAGGAGTGCTTAAAGTGGAAGTTCCATTTTTGGGTGGAACTCCGCTTTAAGGTGAAAAACCTTGCGGTTTTCCAACCACTTTTATATACTGCAGCTTTTTTAGTCTTTTTTTTTTACTTTGTGATCGGGCCAGTATGTCTGTTGCTTTTCAACAGAACAAGGTTTCCTGCAGCTTGAGACAAACCAATAACAATGGCAGAGGTGCTTAAAATGCTCAGCTTTTATTTATTTATGTGGAACCTTTATCCCAAAGGAAAAAAAAACTGTTGCTATAACTGCTTAAAAAGTGTTAGCTGGAGTTTGACTTCAATTTTTTACTACATCTAAATCTGCTAGTACCCTCCCCCCTCCACCTCAAACACACCCCTCCCCCCCAGACTGACAATGCTGCTGTCTACAGGTGTCTCTGTTGCTCCTTCATCCAGAGTGGGGGCACTCTAATGCCCCGTACACACGGTCGGATTTTCAGACGGAAAATGTGTGATAGGACCTTGTTGTCGGAAATTCCGACCGTGTGTAGGCTCCATCACACATTTTCCATCGGATTTTCCGACCCACAAAGTTTGAGAGCAGGATATAAAATTTTCCGACAACAAAATCCATTGTCGGAAATTCCGATCGTGTGTACACAAATCCGACGGACAAAGTGCCATGCATGCTCAGAATAAATAAAGGGATGAAAGCTATTGGCCACTGCCCCGTTTATAGTCCCGACGTACGTGTTTTACGTCACCGCGTTTAGAATGATCGGATTTTCCGACAACTTTGTGTGACCGTGTGTATGCAAGACGAGTTTGAGCCAACATCCGTCGGAAAAAATGCTAGGATTTTGTTGTCGGAATGTCCGAACAAAGTCCGACCGTGTGTACGGGGCATTATACAGGAATTGTATCACTGGCCGGATCACCAGGTGGAAACAGAGGGGAAAAAAGCCTATAAAAAAGAAAACTAATGCAGATGCCACATCCCAGGATTAGTAAGCTGCAATATATTCCATTTTTGGTTTTAGGTTTAGTACCGCTTTATTATTCAGAACAATCGTTTTTTGTGTGTCATATTCACACCAATATGCAGTGTTTCTCTGTGTTCCAAAGCAAACATGTTGCTTAACTACTTCCCACCCAAGGTACATGCAGGGACGTCCTTGACTTTAAGCGAGTATATCTGAATGATGCCTGCAGCTACAGACATCATTCAGATATCGGCTTTTTCAGCCAGCGATTCCCTACACCATAGGAATGATCCGCCGCTTGATCGTTCTTTCGGGCGGCGAGAGGGGACGCCTCCCGCCGGCCCTCTGGTGCTTCTACCGACTCACCGCTTCCATCAGTGAGTCGGAGACAGCATCCGCAGGCCCCGGGTGGTGACCATAGAGGTGGCGGACCAGATAGTCGTCGGGGTCTCTATGATCGTTCGGAGGCCAGGTGCAATGTTATGATGTCACGCCCGGCCTCTGCATTCAAACAAATGGTGCCGCCTTGGCTGGGAAGCCAAGATTGTTTATTTATTTATTTTTTATTTCAGGCTTCCCAGCCTAGAGGTGAGATGTGGGATGTTTACATTCCTTGTAATAGGAATAAAAGTGATCAAAATTTTTTTTTTTAAAGTGTCAAACTTAAAAAAGAAAAGTAAAATTAACAATAAAAAATAAGAAAAAATTTAAAGCGCCCCTGTCCCCGTGTGCTCGCACGCAGACGTATACGTAAGTCCCGCCCACATATGAAAGCGGTGTTCAAACCACACGTGAGGTATCGTTGCGAACGTTAGAGTGGGAGCAACAATTCTAGCCTTAGACCTCCTCTGTAACTCAAAACATGTAACCAGTAACAAAATTTTAAAGTGTCGCCTATGGGAGTTTTTAAGTACCGAAGTTTGGTGCCATTCCACGAGCGTGTGCAATTTTGAAGCATGACATGTTAGGTATCCATTTACTCAGCGTAACATCATCTTTCACATTATGCAAAAAAATTGGGCTAACTTTAATGTTTTTTTTTTTTTAAGCATGTTTTTTTTTCCCCAAAAAGTGTTAAAAAAATTGCTGCGCAAATACCATGCAAGATAAAAAGTTGCAATGACCACCACTGTATTCTCTAGGGTCTTTGTTAAAAAAACATATATAATGTTTGGGGGTTCTATGTAATTTTCTAGCAAAAAAATTATGAATTTTACATGTATGGGAGAAATGTCAGATTTGGCCTAGATGCGAAGTGGATAATTTCGCACCTCTCTGGATTCTGGATGGCCCTGCCTGTCACCGCACAGCAAGGCAGTGCACTGTGCAGCTCTGCAGTGACATGTATGAAGTGTCACTTTGTGCAGTTCACTCAAAAAAAGGGAGCTGTGTGATGTGATAAAATGTTCACCATGCTGCCTCCCTGCTGCCAGGCTCTGCAATGCAAAATGGACTGCTGCCAGCACATACAACGCTGCACTTTATGTGTGGGCAAGTGTAAACCCTGAAAGTGGAAAAAATAAAAAATGGGCAAACAGGCAGGGGTTTTAATGCAGAAGAGACATGCTTTGCCTCTTCTGCATTAAAGTTACTTACCTGCCTGTCCATCCCTGTACAGTGAGCTGTGCATGTGCAGCTCATTGTGCAAATTTGGAAATGTCAAAGCCAGCTGAACTCCAGTGCATGCACGGGAGTGAGGTCATCTCGGCCCAGCCAATGAAAGCGTGGGGATCGAGACCCGGAAGCCAGCCGCCCAAAGGTGTCAGCAACCAGCGGGGAGATCTGAGACGCCATATCTCTGGACTGAAGACGAGTACAATTTCGCTTTAATCCATAGTGAAAAAAAAAAATGTTTTTATGACACTAGATGGCTGCCTGTTTTTCCCCCTACAGTTCCAGGATGTATTTTACACAAGGCATGAATTGCTTCACACAATTCCCATATTACAACTAAAAACACAATGTATACCGCAGCTGGCTTTAAAACTATACTCATTCTGGGAAGGCAGTTCTCTTTAAGAAACTAAAAGTAAAGTAAAATATAAATAATATACAGTAGCTTTAGTTCACAGTAAAAGAGTAACCAGTTTGGGGTGTTTAAAGCTATTAAAGTAATTTAAAGCTTCTGTGCTGTCAAATACATGAAATTACAGGGATTAAAGCAAGTCTTTCAGGCTTTTTTTTTTACAGAGTACAGAGATCTAAAACGCATTATCATCTGATAATACTTTATTCTACACTGCAGCACAGATGTACCTTAACCTTTTCAGTTCATACTGTTTTATTTGAAGATGGTTTAACTAAGACTTATCTGACCACTTGGAACATATTAAAAACCATAGCTTGTGAACACATGCTTATTCAAGATCAGTCCATACATTGACAGGAAAAAAGGAAAACATTACCACTGCTCATTGTTAAACCAAAAATATGGCTAACATTTCACATAATATAATTATCTTGAGAGAAACTGAAAAATCACACCGAGAGCTGAATGCTTAACTGTCTGCACAAAAAAGCCCACGAGGCCCTAAAATATAACTTTTATTGTACCTTCAATGAAATTATCACAAATTGGTGGGCTGGTTTGGAGATATATATTAGTAATTATGTCTCCAGTGGTAAACTAGTGGTACTACAAGGGACGTTGATGATATCATGATGCAACTGGGGTACCACTATAGGTGGTGCTTTATGGCAAAAACAGTAGAAATCTCTCCTGCGCTCAGGTGTCCAGTGACTAAATATGTGGTGCAACCACCTTAGTGAGGTAATGCCTGACGTCTTGCAGCCCTCCTTTGAACAATGGGTATTCATAAACTAAAAAGAAACAAGAAAAGAAGGAGGGCGCATCGACCTAGTGCATTACCACTGATAAACTTTATTACAGCATAAAAACAGCAAGAAGTATACTCACAAACGAGCTATCAAATACGTCTTTTGACAAGGGCACAGATGCGCTGTTCTGAAGATCGACACACCAGGACCTATTGTCAAGTGGGTCAGACCGATACAAATGGCCGATGGCTCTCTAGCAATGATAAGGGCAGTTATGTCCATGATAAGGGCAGTTATGTCCATTTTTTAACTTGAAGTTTCATTTTGGGCAGCTTATTTTCTATCCTATTGCTCCTCTACTATCTGCATGTACCTGTAGGAACCTTAAAAGTTTTTCTTTGTTTGCTAGTTTTATTGAGGGTAAAATAAAAGTTATATTTTAGGGCCTGGTGGGCTTTGTGCGCAGAGAAATAAGCGCACAGCTCTTGCATAATTTTTCAGTTATATGTAATTCCCACATATAGGCCCATTTTAAAAGAGTTGTAAAATTATCAGATTATTATCCTAAGAGAAAGAAGGAAGAGAAAAGTAATTAGCTTTGCATGCATGTCACTATTCACATTCTAGCTCATTTCCGCTAGAATACAATGGGTTGAATGCAGTCATCAGTCAATAGATAGCTTGGTAATGTTTACTGAAAATAGTTAAAACATAGTGGTTATGGGAACCTCAAAAACCAAATGCTTGCTTATTCATGGATACCCACAGTGTTAAGCCTTGCATACTCCAAACAGCTATATTCTAAATTACTTTTTATTGTAACCAAGTACACTGTAGTTGCATTGAAATAATTCACACTCGTATTATGCACAGACACCTACTGTTTTGGGACCAACCTCTTCCAATCCACAGCATTTTAACTCACTTTTAAAACAGGCTATCCTTAGATAAAAGCTTTTGCAAGGGCTCCTACTGTTGTAGGAACTTCCTAATAACTGCATGCTGTTTCATTTAAATAGCCCACAGTGGCTTGAAATATATGCATTCTTAGAAACCTGCTCTGAGAGAAATAAATAAGCTGTCATTGCTGACTGCTATTTCTGAAAATGCAGGTGGCCTGGTTGTTATACAGGAGTTGTGTTCTGCAGTTTCTGAGACATTGAGCTGGAACATGATCAGGAGCTGTAACTTTAATTTCTACATGTTTATAATGGGTCATTCACTCAAAGTACTAGAACTAAAGAAAGCCAAACAACTAGCATTTTCAACAAGTCAGTAATTTTAGCCTATGTACATTTCTCAAAAAAAGTCAGTGAATCAGAGTCCAGTGAGAGACTAGGAGCTCAGTGTTAACAGGAACTGTTAACACTGTTGCCATAGGAGACAGCAAACCTGCACGTGCAGAAGTGCCACCTGGCTGGGGCCTTTACCTGTACGGCTGTCTTCCTATTGAAGTCTCAGAGTCTACCTATTGAAATTGCAACCACGTAAAGGTGTCCTGGCCCTAACCCTCTTTCCCTTGCAAAATATAAGAAGGACTGTTAAAAGAAATAAAACCTCTTTTGCATCCAAGAAGTGTCTGGCGCCCAATGACTTTCACCATCTTTGCACCCACTATGCCTCAAACCCACTACATATTGAAGGATGTGAGCGGTCTGTGGCCTCAAAGGTTCTCTTTAGGCTGGACGAGGTTAGAGATTCTGCTACATCTGTACAGTACAAGTTTACATAGAGTGGTTGTAAACCCTTACATACAGTGGGGATGGAAAGTATTCAGACCCCCTTAAATTTTTCACTCTTTGCTATATTGCAGCCATTTGCTAAAATCATTTAAGTTCATTTTTTTTCCTCATTAATGTACACACAGCACCCCATATTGACAGAAGAACACAGAATTGTTGACATTTTTGCAGATTTATTAAAAAAGAAAAACTGAAATATCACATGGTCCTAAGTATTCAGACCCTTTTCTCAATATTTAGTAGAAGCACCCTTTTGATCTAATACAGCCATGAGTCTTTTTGGGAAAGATGCAGCAAGTTTTTCACACCTAGATTTGGGGATCCTCTGCCATTCCTCCTTGCAGATCCTCTCCAGTTCTGTCAGGTTGGATGGTAAACGCTGGTGGACAGCCATTTTTAGGTCTCTCCAGAGATGCTCAACTGGGTTTAAGTCAGGGCTCTGGCTGGGCCACTCAAGAACAGTCATGGAGTTGTTGTGAAGCCACTCCTTATTTTAGCTGTGTGCTTAGGGTCATTGTCTTGTTGGAAGGTAAACCTTCGGCCCAGTCTAAGGTCCTGAGTACTCTGGAGAAGGTCTTCGTCCAGGATATCCCTGTACTTGGCCACATTCATCTTTCCCTCAATTGCAAACAGTCGTCCTGTCCCTGCAGCTGAAAAACACCCCCACGGCATGATGCTGCCACCACCATGCTTCACTGTTGAGACTGTATTGGAGAGGTGATGAGCAGTGCCTGGTTTTCTCTACACATACCGCTTAGAATTAAGGCCAAAAAGTTCTATCTTTGTCTCATCAGACCAAAGAATCTTATGTCTCACCATCTTGGAGTCTTTCAGGTGTTTTTTTAGCAAACTCCATGCGGGCTTTCATGTGTCTTGCACTGAGGAGAGGCTTCCGTCAGGCCACTCTGCCATAAAGCCCCGACTGGTGGAGGGCTGCAGTGATGGTTGACTTTCTACAACTTTCTCCCATCTCCTTACTGCATCTCTGGAGCCCAGCCACAGTGAACTTTGGGTTCTTCTTTACCTCTCTCACCAAGGCTCTTCTCCCCCGATAGCTCAGTTTGGCCGGATGGCCAGCTCTAGGAAGGGTTCTGGTCGTCCCAAACATATTCCATTTAAGGATTATGGAGGCCACTGTGCTCTTAGGAACCTTAAGTGCAGCAGAAATTTTTTTGTAACCTTGGCCAGATCTGTGCCTTGCCACAATTCTGTCTCTGAACTCTTCGGGCAGTTCCTTTGACCTCATGATTTTCATTTGCTCTGACATGCACTGTGAGCTGTAAGGTCTTATATAGACAGGTGTGTGGCTTTCCTAATCAAGTCCAATCAGTATAATCAAACACAGCTGGACTCAAATGAAGGTGTAGAACCATCTCAAGGATGATCAGAAGAAATGGACAGCACCAGAGTTAAATATATGAGTGTCACAGCAAAGGGTCTGAATACTTAGGACCATGTGATATTTCAGTTTTTCTTTTTTAATAAATCTGCAAAAATGTCAACAATTCTGTGTTTTTCTGTCAATATGGGGTGCTGTGTGTACATTAATGAGGAAAAAAATGAACTTAAATGATTTTAGCAAATGGCTGCAATATAACAAAGAGTGAAAAATTGAAGGGGGTCTGAATACTTTCCATCCCCACTGTATATGCACTTTCGTGACTATCTTCAGGTTATACACAGAGATTAAACAAATCCCCCAACATGATTTGTAAATGTTTATCTGCAACCATCTATTATCCACAGTCGTTCAAATTATACAATTTACACAGCATTTTTGATCATCAGAAGGCAGGCAGCGGGGATCTGATGTCACACACTGCACAGCACAGAGCAAGGAACCAGGTGTAATCTAAGACCTGAGTGGAGGGAAAGAACATAACACCCTTTATACAGTCTCCTAATGGAAACATGCACAACTTAGGCTGTCAATCACTGCCCTCCCACATCTCCCTGAAACCTTTGGAGTCTTCATAACCAGAAGTGTCAGAAGTGATTTCTGCAGATAGCAGAGGAAGGAAACAGCAGATCACACTAAGTGCTTTGGACTGAGGAAAGGATATGCTTTGTTCATTTTTCATTTCAGAAGTTTACAACCACTTTAAAGTAGAACTAAACGCAAGACCTTTTTTGGATAGAGTAAGGGAGGATGATATAGTAACTCTTGTCAGATTGTTTTGCCATCTGTGTCCCATTGGGGAGATTTCCCTTTACTACCTGTCCCATAATCAAAACAGGAAGTAATAGCAAGCCACTCCAAAGTGAGCGAATCATTGGATAACACCAGGGTCACCAAAACTAGTATCCCCTTTGGAAAACTTCCCCTTTATTCCTTTTCTGGGGACAACCCATTTTCTTTCACTTTTATTTTCAATGATAACAATAAACAGGACAAATAGAGAGGGTGAATCTCTAACAGGAACACAGGCAGCAATAAAAAACTGGCAGGTGTTCTAATACCCCCTATACTCTAACTAAAACTGAAAAAAAAAAATGTTTCTTTAGTTATACTTTAACCACTTCAATACCGGACACTTTTACTCCCTTCCTGCCCAGGCCAATTTTCAGCTTTTAGTGCTGTCATACTTTGAATGACAATTGCGCATTAATGCAACAGTGTACCCAAACTAGATTTTTTTAAATTTTGTTCACGAAAACAGAGCTGTCTTTTGGTGGTATTTAATCACCACTGGGTTTCTTTTGCTAAATAAACTAAAAAAACCTGAACATTTAAAACCATTTTCTTTGTTTCTGTTATAGAATTTTGCAAATAAATAATTGTTCTTCATAAATTTAGCCCAAAATGTAATCTGCTGCATTTCTTTGGTGAAAATAACCCAAATCAGTGTATATTATTTAGTCTGTGTGAAGCTTATAGAGTCCACAAACTGAAAATGATATATCTGAAAATTGATCAATACTGATGTACTGATGGCCTATCTCATTTGAGGCCCTAAAATGCCAGGACAGTAGAAATGCCCCCCAAAAGAAAATGTTATAAGCAATCAGTGCTTCCTGAGAGGACATCATGTGACGTCCACTCAGGATAACAAAGCCGCTGCCCGTCCGTCATTTGCCTATAGAGAAGTAGTTAAAGCAGGGGCCCAAGATGGCTATGAATGAAATTTGAAAACTGAATGGGTAATCCCCCACGCTACCAGGTAAATTAATAAATGATATATGAAAGGCGATAAAACAAATGAATGGTGAGAAATTGCTGCCAAATCTATAGTGTTCACAATACACGTAGTAACAATTGAAAAGGGAAAGTGATCTGAGCAGTTCCTGTAGTGTCACAGTGTGTATTATTAAGTGCAATAATACAAATGAACAAATAAAACGAGTGTCCAAGTGTCAGTGAATGAATAATCAAAGTCCTCTTTAGTTGAACTTCCACCAACAAAAAATATATTCCCGTGCCTTCACAAAACTGCTCAGTGCTCACAGAACTCTCCCCTCTGCAGTGAATAATCAGCCTCAAGGACACATATAGGTACTGACGATATCCAACCTCCAGGCTCCAGGCTCTTAATGTTGCTAAGGGCTCCAGTTCACATATAGAAATGGAATAGATAAAATGCCTTCCATAGTGTAAAATGTATTAAACAAGTGATGGTTTATTAAAGACAAATGAAAGCTTACATCAAAAGCAGTTAAAAAACGCAATGCGATAAAACAACAGCATTAGCCTTTCACACCACTTCCGGTCTGCGACTCACTCCGGCCACGCCCTGCGCATTGCGTCACATCACGTGACTTCATCAGGGGCCTTATCGGGGTCCCCTGATGAAGTCATGTGATGTGACGTAACAAGTAGGGCATAGCCGCAGTGAGTCGTGGACCGGAAGTGATGTGAGAGGCGTTCTAACGCCGTTGTTTTATCTCATCAAAATGTGCTTACAATACAGAAAAACCAAAGACCCTCATGTTATCCTCTCAAAAAATATAGCTGGATACACACATAAATTTTAGTACAACAGGAGAGTGAGCCAGCCTGGCCAAACAAGTGGTTACAATGGTCCGCCCTTCCGAAAGCTAAAATTGCTGGAACTTGAGCCTTCATTTCCTAGCCATGAGTAAATTGGAAAAACACTGCCAGGAAAAAGATCTGCTATGTCAGTAGCAGTTTAATGCATTTAGGCATGTCAAACACTTGGAAGTTAATTTATTTTCTTGGCCAGAATAACAATTTATTCCGGCCATTGAAATGAATTAACGCTTAAGCGCTAAACGTGCCTATAAGCTGGTTGGAAAGTGCCAGTCAGCTGCTGCCTGGTAGGGAGGGAGAGGGTTAATTATTTCCTGGGTCTCTGTGTTTGTCAGACTGCTGCTGGTCTCTGCCCCCCTCCCTGTGCATACAAAATAGGGGGGAACTCTGCCCAGAGAAGTCCAGCCACATGGGAAGAACACAGGATGACAGCTACTATATAAGATCATACTCCAGCACACCATCTGCCTGAAAGGGCTCTGCTCGTCTCTTCTTCAGTCACCTTTTCCTTCTTCTGTCATCACTGGTGATTGCTTGCAGAGAGAAGTCTGCCAACGTGCCAGGGGCTGCTGGGACCTGTAGTCCCACAACACACATCCTGCTGTATGGAAAGACACAGACAGACAGCAAAGTGTGGGAGAGAGCTTCTGTCGGGAAAGGGCTCACCTGCTGGTGGCACTGTGGCTCCCAGATCCATAGGCTGCAGTTGCAGCGTCCACCAGCGGGTGTCTCCCAGTAGCCAGAAGCTCATATCATTAGTCATCACCTGATGCTTATTGCAGGAAGTATATTTAAGTCCTGTGTCCTTCTCTTGTTGCCTTGGTGTTTTTGTCTCCATGGACCCCTGCCCTGCAGCCTGTTCCCTTCCCACCTGCATTCTCCGTCTCCTGTTACCCTTCCCCTGTCCTGTCTGCCTTCCTGCTCCCTCTGCTTGATCTCCTGTTTATGACCCTGGCTCTGCTACGATTACGATTTTACATTCCCTACTTGCTGTACATACTTAGTTTAGGCAGTTGTTCATCAAGCGTCACTATTTTTTGGTTATCGGGTTTATTTTACACAGTTTGGTTTGTTGGAGGTGCGATTATACATTTGTTATTCACTTATCTCTTAAAATAAATTTTATTCTTTTACACAAGTCTATGATGATCTTAATTATCTTCTCCCTACCACACAGCCCTGTTCTACTGACTCTATGCCAGCTGCTCAGTTGGATTGTTGTGCAAAAGCTAAGTGTCAAACCTGCTAATGGGTCTGATAGCTCTGAATCCCCACGTGCCTTATATGGGTTACCTGCTTGGCCTGAGATTCGTTTGATGGTTGCCTCGGTCGAGTCCCTCTCTGTTTTGCTCCTATGACGCCAAAGCCTGGCGGTCCGGACATACCTTTGGTAACTGGTAGCTGCATTTGTCTTCGTGGCCCTGGTAAGCTCCCGGGGAAAGGCAGAGTACGATCTGTGCCTTGCCATGATCCAGATTCGATTACCACAGCTCCGGGTGTACTAGGGGACCAGTGCCTCGGAGAGACCTAGGTGGCTTTTGATGTGTGATGCAAGTCCTGGAAACCAGGCAAGCTACAAGGTTATGACGAGACACTTTGGTGTCTGGGTTCGGGTATTGTCACATGACCCCAGGGCCAAGTTTCCACATAACCAGTGGGACCCCAGCATTGTGGTATCTGCTGTTTTGAGGGACTTGGAGTGTCAAATGCTGTACATCTCAGAGAATCTGGTCAGCAGGACATCCAGCCAGTCGCTTGACCCCAGCAGTGGGGTACCCAGCCAGTCACCTGACCCGGGCGGTGGGACTTTTTACCTATTGATGGATCTTGGCAGTACGACATCTCGCTTGGAACCCATCACTTCTTCAGCCTATGAGGAACTTTTGCTCTGGACTTATGTAACAGAAGACTGTCTTTTTGTCAGGGCTGGCTCAGCCCTTCCTTCTCTGAGCTGGACGCTCAGCTGTAGGCTAATTGCCAGCTCTCATCTCTCTTCACAGTTAACCAGCTGTTGTGGATCTGCTTGTCAGTCCCGCCTACTTAAAGATCTCCAGCTCACTTCATTCCTACCTTTGCCTTGGTCACAAGAAACCATCTCCTGCGTTCCTGTTTAAAGACTGGCTTTGCTGACATCCCTTCTGGCTCCTTATCCTGCTTGCTGTTCCTCTACTTGGATCCCTCACCTCTGGCCTGGCTGATCACCCGATCTGGTTACTGAACTCTGGCTTGGCTGATTACCTGATCTGGTTACTGAACTCTGGCTTGGCTGACTACCCGATCCAGTTACTGGACTCTGGCTATGCTTTGACTATGCTTACTCTATTTACCTTTTTATTTTTATTAATAAACAAGTGTGATTTTACTGTACTTCTGTCTCGGTCTGGTTCATGGTTTCTGACAGTAGGCGAAGGCCATGAATTCAGAAGATACAGTCAATCCACTTGTTGGTAATATTTTTTCCAGATTGGATGAGCAAGATCACCGCATGGATCAGTTTGTCATGGCGTTACAAACGCTCCTGAGTCGCACGGCTCATCTGGAATCCCCCCTGAGTTGCAGGCTGTCCCTGATGCTGTGCCAGTCTCTGTGCAGGCACCCGCTTTGAATATTACCTCTATAAGAGGTATGTCTGGTTCTGTCCCGCTTCCCCAGCGATTTGGGGGCGATCCAATTCAATGCAGAGGGTTTCCCAACAAAGTTGAGATGCTGCCCCAGGCATTTTCCACGGACAGAAGCAAAGTAGGGTTTGTGATATCTTTTCTTTCTGAGAGAGCCTTGGCCTGGGCTAACCCTCTATGGAAAACACAAAAACCTGTTGTCTTGAGTTACCCTGAGTTTGTGGTCTCCTTTAAAAGGGTATTTGACGTCCCTGCATGCTCCACTTCTGCTGCCAAGTGCCTCAGGTCCATCAAACAGAGTACGAGAACTGTTGCCGACTACGCCATTGAGTTCCAAACTCTGGCAGCAGAGGTTGCTTGGAACAATGAGGCCCTCGTGGCTGCTTTTTCTCATGGTCTCTCGGATTCCATCAAGGATGAGATAGCAGCCCGAGATATACCCACTGAGCTGGAGAGCTTGATCTCATTTGCCATCCTCATTGACTCCAGACTCAGAGAAAGACTTTATTTTAAAGAGCGCTTGAACCCCTTCTGTGCGTTTGCCTCCGAGATTTGCAGTCCCACCCGTGCCACCCTCACCTCCCATGCCTACTGGTACCGAGTCGGTCCGTGAAGATGAACCCTTGCACTTGGGCTTCACGCATCTCTCTGCGGATGAGAGAGCCTTTAAGAGGAGGGAGAGATTGTGCCTTTATTGTGGCCAGGCAGGTCACTTTTTGAAGTCTTGTCCTACCTGTCCTGGGAACACCCGAACCTTGAGGTCCTGTCATGGATTTCTTGGGCTAAGTCGTCTATCGAGATACAGGCTCTAATCGACTCTGGGGCTGCAGGCCTGTTCATTGATGCTGCTTTTGTATCAAAGCACTAGATTCCACTGCAGCTGCGTGACACTCCACTTGTCATTGAGGCTCTTGACGGGAGACCTCTACAGCCTGCTCATGTGACTCACGAGACGGTTCCATTGTCCATGGCCGTAGGGGCTATTCACCATGACATAATTCAATTCCAAGTGATTTGCTCTCCTAAGTTTCCACTGGTTATTGGTTATCCTTGGTTACAGAGGCACAACCCATCTTTTGATTGGCTCTGTGCTGAGGTTCTCTCCTGGTCACCACAATGCAGTGAAACATGCTTCCCGAAGGTAGCCAAGGTCCTGTGTACCTCTTCACACTCCTCCCTGCCAGAGGAGTACCGTGATGTTAGCGATGACTTTGACAACAAGCTTAATGTGCTCTCCCGTGATCCCCCACTTGTGCTTGCGCTCACCTCTATTCGTGTGACACGGTAATTAAACAGTGTCTAACACGCTTTGGGGCCACTCCTGGGCTCACTCAGGGTACAATGATGTGTATTCAATCCTCTCAGGTAAAGCCAAATATCATTCATAAAAAAGAAAAAGAAAGCTCCATGGTGTAATATAGTAAGGGAACATTTTTTACTTTAAATAAATCCCTTACTATATTACACCATGGAGCTTTCTTTTTCTTTTTTATGAATGATATTTGGCTTTACCTGAGAGGATTGAATACACATCATTGTACCCTGAGTGAGCCCAGGAGTGGCCCCGAAGCGTGTTAGACACTGTTTAATTACCGTGTCACATGAATAGAGGTGAGCGCAAGCACAAGTGGGGGATCACGGGAGAGCACATTAAGCTTGTTGTGATTTGGACACCATTCAGGAGAAGCATGATGGACACTTAATTTATGGACACTGAATACTTGCACTTTTTTGTTTCGGTTTTTATTAGCCGATCGTATTCTGATTGGACACTTGATTGCCACAGGATTTGGACTTAGATTTTATGTTTTTATCCATGCACGATGCACTTTGAGTATTTTATATATAAGGATTGCACTTTTTTGTGGATGCACTTTGAGGTTTTTCGTATATAAGGATTGCACATTATATGTATATTTATATATATATGTCTTTATCAGCATATTAATTACGGTTTCAATTTAATACTTCCGCACGATTTTTCTATTTAGTTCATATATTTTTTAGCGCAGGCACAATTGGTTATATACCCACAGGGTTGGTCTCCGGAGTCAATTAAGGCCTTTGAAAGTCTCAAGGCTGCCCTTGTTTCTGCTCCTGTGTTGGCACATCCTAATCCTACGTTACCTTTTATCCTTGAGGTTGATGCTTCTGAGACTGGTGTTGGTGCCCTTCTGTCTCAACGTCCTACCTCTGAGAGTGCAATGCATCCTTGTGGCTACTTTTCCAAGAAATTGTCACCTGCTAAGTGCAATTATGAGATTCGTGACAGAGAGCTGTTGGCAATCATTTTAACCCTGAAAGAATGAAGACACCTCCTCGAAGGTACCACTGTGCCGTTCCTCATTCTAACTGACCATAAGAATCTCATATTCTTGACTGAGGCTAAACGCCTCTCTCCCAGAAGGGCACGATGGGCTCTTTTCTTGTCAAGTTTCAATTACATTGTCTCATTCTTACCCGGTACTAAGAATGTAAGGGCTGACGCCTTGTCACAACAATTTTCCTCCACTTCCAAGTTGGAGTCGGTTCCGGTTCCTATGATTCCTCCTGATCATATTCTGGCTACGGTTCGCAGCAGTCTTAGTTCTCCTTTGGGTGACAAAATTCTTGCTGCTTAGGTTGATGCTCCTCCTGAGAAACCTTGTGACCGCTGCTTTGTCCCAGAGTGTCTCTGTACTGCCGTGCTCCAGACTTGCCATTCTCCCAAGGCAGTTGGCCACCCTGGTGAGAATCAACTCATTTGGGCCATTTCCCAACACTTCTGGTGGCCTAGTATACATGCTGATGTAACTGCCTTCGTAGCTGCCTGTTCCGTGTGTGCTCAGAGTAAGACTCCACGACACCTTCCAATGGGCCTCCTACAACCCATACCCAATGGAGAGAGGCCCTGGACCCACCTGTCTATGGATTTCATTGTGGAGTTGCCCAACTCCCAAGGCAACACAGTTATCCTTATGGTGGTTGACCGGTTCTCAAAGATGTGTCATTGTATTCCACTTAAGAAGTTGCCCACTAAGGAACTGGCTTTCATTTTTGCTCGGGAGATCTTTCGCTTACATGGGCTACCTAAGGTGATTGTCTCGGACAGGGGTAGTCAGTTTGTGCCCCGGTTCTGGCGAGCCTTTTGTGCACAGCTGGGAATTCAGCTTGCTTTCTCCTCTGCGTATCAGCTGCAGTCTAATGGGGCCGCAGAATGAGCCAATCACTCCTTGGAGCAATTCCTACGTTGTTATATTTCTGACCATCACAACTGGTCAGACCTATTACCATGGGCAGAGTTTGCTCAAAACAGTGTCTTGAATTCTAAATGGAAAAATTCTGTGAGCCACAATGATCTTATGCATTACTTGTGCTACCTCCAGCTGCATGCGCTAATCACGCTTCATGTAACGTGCATAGGATAAATTTACAAGTTATGCGCTGCGCTTGGGTGACCCCAAAAACAAAATTAATAATAACCAACTCTGTGCTTACTAGTGTGATAATATTAAATACAAATAATATGAATGTTGAATAAATAAACAAGGTGTGAAAAAACAAGTGCTTGTTACACCATAAATTAGTGCTTAATAGTGCTTGTTACACCATACATAGTGTCTTAATCAACATAAAAAGTGCTTAGTGCTCAATATAAAGTTTCCTGCTATTTTAAATGGAAAAATTAATAAATAATAAATAATAAAAAAAAAAAAAAAAAAAAAGTTCTCTTTGGCACTCTAAATAGTGCGTGCAAATAATGTCCAACAGTGATAATAAAACAATGTGTGCAGGTGGAAACAATGTGGCTCCATACATATAAATGAAAAGGAAACTATATAGTGTAATATAGTCAAAACACTTTTATTAAAAGAAAAAGCTCCCCACACCGGGGTACTCACATGGCACTGGTGCGTCAGTGCACCATACTATAACGGCTTTCTATGCACAATCACTGGATTTTTGGTGCGGTATGCTGTGCTGGGACAGCGCTGGTGTAAAGTCCGTGTCAGTCTCTCCGTCCTGGCCCCTCCCCTACGCGTCTTCGACACAGGGATCACGTGTCATCATCAGGTGGATATGATATCCCCCTGATGTACCCCGGTGTGGGGAGCATTTTCTTTTAATAAAAGTATTTTGTCTATATTACACTATATAGTTTCTTTTTCATTTATATGTATGGAGCCACATTGTTTCCAGCTGGAGGAGTGCAGCAGACACTGAGCCCAGGGGTGGCTCCAAAGCTTATTTGGACTCAGGGTAGAAGCTGAGTCACACGCTCTGAGGTGAGCACATTAGCTTAAGGGGGTCACGAAGGAGCACAGGAGCATGTTTTGCAGCACTCAGGATATCGTCTGCATGATGTTGGATTGTTGTCACAGCTGAACACCACCTGCACACATTGTTTTATTATCACTGTTGGACATTATTTGCACGCACTATTTAGAGTGCCAAAGAGAACTTTTTTTTTTTTTTTTCATTATTTATTATTTATTAATTTTTCCATTTAAAATAGCAGAAAACTTTATATTGAGCACTAAGCACTTTTTATGTTGATTAAGACACTATGTATGGTGTAACAAGCACTATTAAGCACTAATTTATGATGTAACAAGCACTTGTTTTTTCACACCTTGTTTATTTATTCAACATTCATATTATTTGTATTTAATATTATCACACTAGTAAGCACAGAGTTGGTTATTATTAATTTTGTTTTTGGGGTCACCCAAGCGCAACGCACAACTTGTAAGTGTCTTGAATTCTGCTTCCCGATTGTCTCCGTTTATGGCAAATTATGGTCTCCAACCTTCCATGTTGCCTGACTCGTTTGTTCTGCAGAGTATTCCTGTGCTAGAGGAGCATCTCCATGGTCTTTGTTCCACTTCGGCACAAGTCCAGGAGGCTTTGCGTCATGCTAATTATAGGTACAGACTTCATGCTGACCGCAGACGCCTGCCTGCGCCTTCCTATCAGGTTGGGGACAGGGTCTGGCTGTCATCTCGCAACCTCCGACTTAGTGTTCCCTCACTGAAGTTTGCACCTCGGTTTATTGGGCCTTTCCATATCCTTCGCAGGATTAACCCAGTGGCTTACGCGTTGGACCTTCCTCCTAGTATGCGCATCTCCAATGTGTTTCATGTCTCCTTATTGAAACCGTTGGTCTGCAACCGCTTTACCACCTCGGTGCCACGGCCTCACCCTTACAGTCCTTTTCACACTTGTTTATCTGAGTGTCCCATCAAAATTTTTATTGTTCAGTTTACCCACAGAATTTCATTCTGGTCAGGTGTTTGTACAGTAACAGACAACACTTAGCACCACACTTTCTGTTACACTTGTCATTTCACAATTCGTCTAATTGTTGTGTTGGCTGCTTTCTATCACAGTTGGCGCAGTATTTCCACTTACCTTTCGCTATACAGGTTGAGAACCATGAGGAGTATGAGGTACAATCCATTGTTGACTTCCGTAGGTTCCGTGGGCGCATACAGTACCTGGTGCATTGGAAGGGGTACGATCCGGAGGAACGCTCCTGGGTCTCATCCTCGGACGTACATGCTCCTGCCCTCCTCCATGGTTTCCATAGACATTTTTCCCTGAAGCCCGGTGGTCCTCCGAGGGGGAGGGGTCATTGAGGAGGGGGATACTGTCAGGGCTGGCTCAGCCCTTCCTTCTCTGAGCTGGCCGTTTAACTGTCGGCTAATTGCCAGCTCTCATCTCTCCACAGTTAACCAGCTGTTGTGGATCTGCTCATCAGTCCCGCCTACTTAAAGATCTCCAGCTCACTTCATTCTTGCCTTCGCCTTGGTCACATCACAAGAAACCATCTCCTGCGTTCCTGTTTAAAGACTGGCTTTGCTGACATCCCTTCTGGATCCTTATCCTGCTTGCTGTTCCTCTACTTGGATTCCTGACCTCTGGCCTGGCTGATTACCCAATCTGGTTACTAAACTCTGGCTTGGCTGATTACACGATCTGGTTACTGAACTCTGGCTTGGCTGACTACCCGATCCGGTTACTGGACTCTGGCTATGCTTTGACTACGCTTACTCTATTTACCTTTTTATTTTTATTAATAAACAAGTGTGATTTTACTGTACTTCTGGCTCAGTCTGGTTCATGGTTTCTGACACTTTTATAGATTGGTTCACCTATGGCTGTTTGGAGCCTCTTGAGGCCACTCATTGGGGGGGGGGGGGTACTGTCAGGAAAGGGCTCACCTGCTGGTGGCACTATGGCTCCCAGATCCATAGGCTGCAGTTCCAGCATCCACCAGCGGGTGTCTCCCAGCAGCCAGAAGCTCATATCATTAGTGATCACCTGATGCTCGTCGCCGGAAGTATATTCTAGCCCTGTCTGTCCATGTGCCCCTGACCTGCGTCACAGTGATCCTGTATGCTGTACCCTGCATCCTGTTTCCTTTTCCTCTTCCTGGACCCCTGCCCTGCAGCCTGATCCCTTCCCACCTGCTCTCTCCATTTCCTTTTACCCCTTCCCTGTCCTGTCTGCCTAACTGCTCCCTCTGCTTGATCTCCAGTGTATGACCCTGGCTCTGCTACAATTATGATTTTGATATCCCTACTTGCTGTATATACTTAGTTTAGGCAGTTGTTCATTGTGTGTTACTATTTGTTTAGTTATCTGGTTTATTTTACATAGTTTGGTATGTTGGAGGTGCATTTACATTTGTTATTCACTTATCTCTTAAAATAAATTATATTCTTTTACATGATATTTGTGCCTGAATGATCTCTGTGGCAGTCCGCACATTTCTGGTCACACTGGTTCCTGACAGCTTCTGTCCTTATTCTAATAAAGCTGCTACAGCCCTGTATCCTGGAGCCTTACACATGTAGGGGGATTGCTGGGACTTGCAGTTGTTACAAAGACACCAGCATGGACTCTACCATGGTATGCCAGGGCAGCACACAAGCTTGAGTTAGGGAATAGGGATGTAGGGAAAGAACTGTGTTTTGTGCATGTGGACTCTGCCATGTTTGCACCTTTCTCTAAGTAAAGCTTTCAAACTTTGCCTTCTGTCTAGTCTGAAGTTCTTAAAGGAGTGTAATGCAGCTAACTGACACACACGGTCTCCAGTTTTGGGTCACTAAAACTAGAGTATGAATTAGCAACAAGGACAAGGTGCAGAACTAGTGATCTATAAGCAAACACATGCATAATCCGATAATATTCGATGTTCTGGTGGGAAGCAGATGCTCCCAGATATATATGTAAAGTTTGAAATGTACAAATACTAGCTGTAGAAAATAAAATGTTGTTCCAAGGCAATAGGGATAAAAGTCTTTCAGCAATGGCAGCCTCAATGTGGGACTTGAAGCGGGTTCCAATGTAAGCTATAAAGAGGAAAAGTAGAGGCGCCTCTAAGTGAAGACGTAAAGGTACATTTATTAGAATGAAACAGTTGGCAACTGACATGGAGCCACTTTAAAGAAAGCACACCTGAAAAGTATCTCAAGCCAATGTAGTTCAACATCCGATTTCAGGAAGTCGGCCATGTGATGGAAAAAAATCCCAGAACGAGGGCTGAGGCACTCGTAGAGCGTGACATGAGGCGTCATGACGTCACTGGACCAATAGCAATGCAATTCCGAACATGCAGACTGCGGATGTAATGGCAGTCGCACTCCTTTGTCAAGCTAATCAGCACAGGATACAAGTGTGGCTTTATAAAGCGATGTGGGCATGCCAAAAAGTGATCACATTAAAAAGGGCCATGTAACAACTATACAAATAGTAATAAATATACAACCATAGCAAGTAAAAATGCATAAAGAAAACTAAGCATATTATTAAAAACACAAATCCATGACAGCTAAAAACATAGAAGGTATATATGGATATAGATAAATATAAAAAAATAAATATACAGTTGTGCTCATAAGGTTACATACCCTGGCAGAATTTATGCTTTCTTGGCCATTTTTTAGAGAATATGAATGATAACACAAAAACTTTTCTTTCGCTCATGGTTAGTGTTTGGCTGAAGCCATTTATTATCAGCCAACTGTGTTTACTCTTTTTAAATCATAATGGCAACAGAAACTACCCAAATGACCCAGATCAAAAGTTTACATACCCCAGTTCTTACTACCGTGTATTGCCCCCTTTACCATCAATGACAGCTTGAAGTCTTTTGTGATATTTGTGAATGAGGCCCTTTATTTCCTTTAGACGTTAAAGCTGCCCATTACTCTTGGTAAAAAGCCTCCAGTTCCTGTAAATTCTTGGGCTGTCTTACATGAACTGCACGCTTGAGATCTCCCCAGAGTGGCTAAATGATATTGAGGTCAGGAGACAGCCACTTCAGAAAGTTCACTTTATTCTGCTGTAGCCAATGGTAGGTCGACTTGGCCTTGTGTTTTGGATCATTGTCATGTTGGAATGTCCAAGTATGTCCCATGTGCAGCTTCCTGGCTGATGAATGCAAATGTTCCTCCAGTATTTTTTGATAACATATACTGCATTAATCTTGAAAACAATTTTGACCAAATTTCATGGTGCCTTTGTAGCTCACATATCCCCAAAACATCACTGATCCACCTCCGTACTTTTCATCATAGGCCTTTTTGACTCCTCTCCAAATGTAGCGTTTATGGTTGTGGCCAAAAAGCTACATTTTGGTCTCATCACTCCAAATGACTTTGTGCCAGAAAGTTTGAGGCTTGTCTTTGTGCTGTTTGGCGTATTGTGAGTGGGATACTTTGTGGCATTTGTGTAGTAATGGCTTTCTTCTGGCGACTCGACCATGCAGCCCATCTTTCTTAAAGTGCCTCCTTATTGTGCACCTTGAAACAGTCACACCACATGTTTTTAGAGAGTTCTGTATTTCACCTGAAGTTATTTGTGGGTTTTTCTTTGCATCCCGAACAATTTTCCTGGCAGTTGTGGCTGCAATTTTAGCTGGTCTACCTGACCTTGGTTTGGTTTCAACAGAACCCCTCATTTTCCACTTTTTCATTAGAGTTTGAACACTGCTGATTGGCATTCTCAATTCCTTGGATATCTTTTTATATGCCTTTCCTGTTTTGTACAGTTTAACTACCTTTTCCCCCAGATCCCTTGACAATTCTTTTGCTTTCCCCATGACTCAAAATCCAGAAACGTCAGTGCACCACTGGATGAAAGATGCAAGGGTCTGTCAGGAGTTCAGAAACGCATTGACCTTTTATACACACACACACACACTACTTACAAGCAAACAGATGACAGATGAGGATGGTTACCTTTAATAGCCATTCAAACCCCTTTGTGTCAACTTGTGTGCATGTTATCAGGCCAAAATCACCAGGGTATGTACACTTTTGATCAGGGTCATTTGGGTAGTTTCTGTTGCCATTATGATTTAAAAAGAGTAAACACAGTTGATTGATAATAAATGGCTTCGGCCAAACACTAACCATGAGTGAAAGAAATGTTTTTGTGTTATCATTCGTATTCTCTGAAAAATGGCCAAGAAATCATAAATTCTGCCAGGGTATGTAAACTTATAAGCACAACTGTATATACTGTATATGTGACACTTAGATAGATAGATGTACATGAAAATAGCATGAATATGAAATAAATTAACAACCATGATTTTCCAACTGATATGCTCATATTGTTGAACAGTTAAAATAACAATTATAAAAGTAGAAGTTGGTAACTTGAGTTATAGGGCATTAGAACATGGGCCATTTGAGGTTATACTGGGATGAATATTATCCAGATATGAAGAGGGAAAATGGAAGGAGATAGGAACAAACAAAAGGAAGGGTTAGAATAAAGAAAATTATTGATGAGTTAAAACATAATCTCTTATTTACTGTATATACAAAAACCATTATATACATGTATGCTAAAGACAATTGCTAGGATCACTAATAAAGCATACTTACCGAATAATAAGACCAATCACCCCACCCCACCCCATATGTCATATCGCCCCACAAAATGATCAGTAACTCTCACGTAATATATTATAGCCTTATCACGTAAAACCCCTTTGAGATTTTTCACCTAAATGCATTCTATGCATTAAGATGAAAACCCTTCTGTAGTGCAGCAGCCCCCCCAGAGCCCCCCTTTTATTTACCTGTACCTGAGCGTTCCAGCGACGGGGATGAGCACAGCAACTCCAGCCGCTGTCTCCGGTCCTCATTGGATAGATTCATAGCAGCAGGAGCCATTGGCTCCTGCTACTGTCAATCAAATCCAGTGACATGGGAGCCGGGGGCGGGGCCTGCTGTCTGTGTCAATAGACGCAGTAGCAGGACTCGTGAGCACGCCGAAACGAGTGCCCCCCAAGGAATGCGACTCTGCGTGGGGCACTCGAGAAGATGAGGAGCCAGGGGTGCCACTCTGTGCAAAACCTTTGCACAAAAGAGGTAAGAATAACATGTTTGTTATTTTTTCTTTAAAAAAAACAAGACTTTACAACCTTTTTAAGAATAGATGTGACAGCTAATACACCAAAAAGTTACTGACATTTAATCTCACCATTATGAAAATAATAACAAATGGAAAAAATAGAGCCTAGGTTATCACACTATAGTGGCAATCTCAATTTCTTGATTAAGATGCCCAGGTGAAAGGGTACCTAGGGTATGTATTCAAAAGGTTGCCCTCGCACATAATTTTTTTGTAACATTCAGCTTCAGGGAGGAGTTTGGACACCTGTTCAATAACCCAAACCAGTAGGCCTAAGGTGGATTTGTTACGAAATTCTAGAAAATGTTGAGGGATACTATGTTTATCCTTGCCTTCTTCAATAAAGCGTCTGTGCCAAATCTCTTTCTGAGTTGTCAAATTGTACGACCAACATAGAGCAGTCCACAGGGGCAGGATAAACAGTAAACTACAAAGTCTGAGGAACAATTATAAAAATTGTCAATTTTTTAGGTTTTTTGCTTTCCTTTTTATCCTTGTTTGACAAAGTGGCATGTCTTGCACAAGGCCTTATGGCATTGGTACATCCCCACTAAAGGTATTAAGCATGGTTGGGTAGATATAGGTATAGTAGATTTGAGTTTGCTAGGAGCAATGCTATTCTTAAGAATGGGAGCCCTGTGGTAGGTGACTCTCGACCTGTCTGGAATGATAGTTTTGGGATGAGGGTCTTCCTGTTGGATATTCCCATGTTTGGCTAATACTTTTTCCATTTTGCGATGTTGGTTATGAAAAGTGGTTATGAACCTCATGGAATGGTCATTGTTTTCTCTATTTATGTTGCTGGGTCTGCCATTGAGCTACATTTTGAATGTCTGATCAGCCAAGGGTTCAGGATTTCCCTTGTCGAGGAATTTTTCTTTTAGAACGAGACTTTGCTCAATATAATCCTTGTCTCGTGTACAGCTTTGTCGCAGCCAACAAAATTGTTCCTTGAGAATGTACTTTGTCCGTTTGGGATAATGGCAGCTATCATAGTGTAGGAAGGAATTCCAAGAGGTGGGTTTAGTATAATTTCTTGCATGTATTTTGCCATCTTTGTGACTGACTTCTAAATCTAGAAACCCCAATACTTCAGTATCCAGGACAAGGGTAAAAAAAGTCCATACTGGTTGCCATTACAATGATACACAAATTGGTTAATTAAATCTATAGGATCATCCCAAATAATAATGATGGCATCAATATATCTTCCGAAGAAGACTATATTGATAGCAAAGGGATTATTATGCCATATGTAGTGGGTCTCCCAATATCCCATAGCTAAGTTTGCATGGGATGGAGCAAAATTGGCCCCCATAGCAGTCCCCTGAGTTTGGCTTCTAAAATAAAAGTGGCCTGCCTAGGGTCAAGAGAGGGGTCAAGAGCTAAAAAGTATTGTAAGGCTTGAAAACCAAAGTAATGTGGAAAAGACGTGTAAAGAGAGTTGACATCTGAGACCCAAACATTGGGGTTAATTTACTAAAGGCAAATCCACTTTGCACTACAGGTGCACTTGGAAGTGCAGTTGCTGTAGATCGCTGTAGATCTGAGGGGAAGCTCTGAAATGAGGGGAGGCTCTGCTTATTTTATTATCCAATCATGTGCAAGAAAAAATGCTGTTTTTTATTTTCCTTGCATGTCCCCCTCAGATCTTGCAGTGCACTTGTAGTGCAAAGTGGATTTGCTTTTAGTAAATAACCCCCATAGTCAGGCTCCCACTTGTATGGCGAGAGTAGTTCCAAAAGATGTGTACCATCTCTTATATGTGATTGTAGATCTTGGACTAAAGGTTGGATTAATTGATCTATATACTGTGAAAAGCCTGTAGTGATACTGTCCATTGCAGCAACGACTGGCCTGCCTGGAGGGCACTGTTGACTTTTATGAATTTTGGGGAAGTGATTCTGTAGAATTCCTTACAAAAAAAAGATGCTTCCAGTTTGTTGATAACCCTGCTGTCCAAGGCATTTTTAACCAATAATTCTGCTTCTTTCACATATTTAGCCATGGGACCTTTGATAAGTTTTAGATATGTAGATGCTTCTGACAAAAGTCTATTAGCTTTGGTAATGTAGTCAACTTAAACATGGAAAGAAAGACTTTTCAGCAAAAGGAAAAGCCTACAAACTAGACAATTTTTATAATTGTTCCTGAGACTTTGTAGTCTACTGTTTATCCTCTCCCTGTGGACTGCTCTATGTTGGTTGTACAATTTAACCTCTCAGACTCTCAGAAAGAGATTTGGGGAGCACAGATGCTTCATTGGTCCTGACTAGATACAGTAGTATATATAAATATATGTGTACCAAAAGACGCACATACACACACACAGTGCAGTGCTACTACAGTGATAATTCAATGCTATACTTAGTGCTATGTATACATGCAATAACATTCCAATTGATAAAAAATTCATAATAAATGTCCCATAAATCAATATCAATCTTGAGTATCAATCAATGAGTAGTGCTCCAGTGTTATTATCATATCACCGTGCTTCTCAATAATTCTTATTGCTTGGGCAAACCACCACCAGCTATTTAAACTGCTCACCTAAGTCAGGAAAACTCAAATGAACTCTTTATTTTCACTCCCCAAACGTCTTTTCTTTCTCTCAGGACTCAGCTGTTCAATTTCTCCCTTTCATGATCTCCACTCCACCCAATGTATCCCTCACAGATAGGGGGTTGATCTCCGAGATTATTCAGCTGTTCATCCACTTCAAGGGACTCATGTATCATTTACACTAATCAAAAACACAGCCGACATAGTGTTCTCTGTTATAAAACATTTATTTAAAACCCTGCTAAAAGAGGACACTTACTAGATAGAAAAACAAAAATCGATTGTTACATGTATTAACAGCGTCCACTCGCTCACCACCATGGCTGCGCAACGTCAAAGGCTCAGATCCTCTCCTCTGCACATGTATCGACCTCTGAATGGTCTTCCTCAGCAAATACAGTAGTAGACCCAAGCGATAATGATGAGCAAATGTAGAAAAACTTGAAAAGCTTACCCGAAAAAAATACAAAAAGGCATCTGAGATCCAGAAGTAATTTAAAGTACTAAGATAGGCTAATAGACATCCCAAAGGACAGTGCTTGAATCTCTTCTGTGGGCTGGTGTAATTGTCACCAGGAACATTGTATTTAATGCCAAAAGATAAACAGAAGCTTCTGTTAATGGCTAAAAAGGGGTCTTTACGATGCCTCTTAAGACCAAGGATAAGTCCCAACAAGGACATCTTCTTTACCGAATTTGCTTTCCCTAGATAGGGTCCACAGAATCTGGTTATAAGCGGATCCTCATGAAGTAATCTCTAGGCAAAGATGCCCAGGGCTGCAATCTGTACTTCTAACATGCTCAGGGCTAGACCGTCGTCTACCCGGTCTTTTAAAATCACCAAACTAGTGACTGTAAATTCTATACTAAACTTTTTTTTGCCTGTCAGGTATCAAACTTCTGGTATATTGCTCTAGTAACTGGCTTGCGACTATACGATATTAACCACTCAACTCAAAAATCCCATTGATTTCAGGATTTCTTTTTCAGTAACTACGCAGCCAATTTCATGGTTTGAATCTGAGTATGTAGGTCTGGCCCCTGCAATATCAGATCTTGCCTCGCTGGCAGAATGTATGGAGGAACAGCTGCTAGAGATAGAAGAAGAGAGAATCATTATCTTTTTGGAAAATATGAGGCAAGTAAGATTAAAGTTGTCTGCTCTTGAAGACATTTTATTGGAATTCCCCTGGAATTAGATGGATTGGGGAAAGATATAACAACATGTTACAACTAAAAACGTAAATATATTTTATTGGGATTTTATGTGATAGACCAACACAAAGTGGCATATAATTGTTAAGTGGAAGGTAAATGATAAATGTTTTTTAAAATTTTTTACAAATAAATATTTGAAAAGTGTAGTGTGCATTTTTATTCAGCCCCCTTTCCTCTGATATATATCAAAAAAGTCGCGCTAAAAATTAGAGGTAAAAAACTTCATAAAGATATGAAGGTGAATAGTGATCATTAGGTAGATGAATTTCATAAGAGTGCTGAGCAATGTAAATACACGCTTTAAAAATAAATGCTGTTGGTTAAATAGGACACAGAAATCATTGACTATGTCCGTATGAAAGGATCAATATTGCATGACCCAATCGGTGACAAGTAAATATCTCAAATAACTGTAGGGATAATAATGTGACAAATCTGTGACTAAAAAACTGAACCGTGATGAAGAAAAAAATATATAATATAAATGAATAAAAAAATAAAAATACAATAAACCCAAAATAAGTCCGTGACTCAACAAAAACAATAATAATGGAAGTCCATCCGTGCTAGATTGATATGCAAAGAAAATAACTTGTCTCCCAGTGCTCTGTGAAATAATGTAACAAAATCTTGCTGTGGTAAAAATTAGAGTGCGTAGACAGACCTCCACCTCTTGGAAAAATTGCTGCCTCTTACCAGACAAAAATGGTCTCTTAATTACAGGAGACCCAGGGAGCGGATGGTTGCAACCCCAGCCAGGGATCTTAAAGGCAGGCACTCAGCATCCAGATCCAGGGACTCTCTCCCACCAGCCTCCGCAAACAAGGAAATGTCACCATGCAAAAAACAGAAGTGCTCCACATAGCATAAAACCAGCGTTTTATTGAATATAAAAATTAAAGGTTGCACTTACAGAAGTATAGAAGTAAAACACGTAAGAAAAAGCCGGCCGGCTTCAAAGTAACCCGTGTCTTCCGGGTATATGGATCGCGGTGTCGTTGGGACGTAGCTCCTCCTCCCTACGCCGTTTCGTCACAACAGGACGTGGTCACGGGATATGGGCAGCGTCCCGACTCACCGCTTATATAGACACATCAACAACATCTCATTGCCACAACAGGATGAAAGCGCCATCTCAACTAAGGGAAGCAGTGTGGGCAGGGACAAAACGTTACCTAAGTAATAGATGTTTAAGGCACAGAAAAATGATAAATAAAACATCTTTAACAAGACTATAAAAATCAAACAAAAAAGGCCAAAAATTGCAGAATTACTGCTGCAACAAATTAATAAGTTAAACCCAAAACAAGAAAAAAAGGCCCCTCATAAATACAGGGCTGTGTGTATAGATAAGTGGTGTCTAATTACATGCGCATGTTTCTGTGAAAGAAATGCGCGCACTACAATTCGAAGTTTCAACCTCAAATGTGAAAAAAATAATATAAAAAAAAAAAAATAAAAAAATAAAAAAATAAAATTAAAAATTAAAAATAAAAAATAAAAAATAAATAATAAAAAAAAAAAAAAATAAAAAATGAAAAATAAAAAATAAATAATAAAATAATAAAAAATAAAAAATAAAAAATAAAAATAAGAATAAAAATAAAAATAAAAATAAAAATTGGGTCAAAAACCTATACGATAAAATAAATATATATACAAAATGTTAATTTTAAATATAATTAGGAAACCGTTTACCCTGAAATGAGAGGGCACTTTAAAAACAACTAATCAAAAAACCCACATATATCATTAGAGACAGACTGTTTATGCTTATAAAAGGGAACTGAATCATAAAAAAAAACTAATAATAATAAAAAAACAAAAACAAACTATTACTGCCTAAGAGTTATCTATAAAGGCGTTAACATCTACATCAATGTTAAGACCAAAGGGGGTGTAGGACTTCAATTTATGAACCCAGGCCATCTCTAATTTAGAGATGCTACGTACCAGGACACTCCCCCTCCAGTGGGGCTTAAACTTATCTATCCCCAAAAAAATTGTACCCGTGGGATCTCGACGATGAGCTGTCAAGTAGTGTTTCGACACAGAATGTTTTGTGAACCCTCTCCTAATGTTATTAATATGCTCATTTAATCTCACCTGCAGGGGTCTTTTAGTACGGCCCACATACTGCAGGCCACATGGGCACTGCAGCAAGTAAACCACCCCCGTGGTGGAGCATGTAATGAAGGGCTCGATGGTGTAGGACTTGCGTGTACACGTGGAGGTAAAATTCATCGTTCTTCTACTCCTACATCCATTCAGCGAACAAACCTGACATCTTCTGCATTGAAAATATCCTGTCAGTTCAGAAAAGAAATTAGGCCTCGAAACTGGGGGATCAAAGATATTGGGTGCCACTTTGTCCTTAAGTGAAGGTGCCCCCCTGAACACCACCTGCGGTTTGACTGGCAATATAGATGCCAGCACCCTATCATTTCTAAGGACATGCCAGTATTTATTAATAATACGTTTAACTCTAAAGTGTTGGCAGGAATAGTCAGTGATAAAAGGGCAACGAAATGGAGCATCAACCCGATCCCCAACTCGTTCCACAAGTAAATCCTTACGATCCCTTTCTCAACCTGATCCAATGTGCTAGCCACAAAATCTGGGGAATACCCCTTGGCAACAAACCTCTGAGTCAAGATTTGTGCCTGATTACGAAAGGTGGCAACATCTGTGCAGTTCCGCTTAAGCCGAAGGAACTGGCTCTTAGGTACAGATTTAAGCCATGAAGCATGGTGGCAGCTATCGTGGGGGATAAAGGAGTTCCTATCAGTTGGTTTGAAATATGTAGAAGTGACAAATTGGTTATTACTGATAGAAATAGTGAGATCTAAAAAGTTAATCTGTTCTGGACTAGCTTCATAGTTGAGCTGAATGCCCCTATCGTTGTTGTTAAGAAGGCACATATACTCAGATAGATCGGAGGCTGTGCCATCCCACAGGAGGAGGATGTCGTCTATGTAACGAACCCACAAGGCCATCTGAGGCCTTGGCTGAGCAAGATTTTGTTACATTATTTCACAGAGCACTGGGAGACAAGTTATTTTCTTTGCATATCAATCTAGCACGGATGGACTTCCATTATTATTGTTTTTGTTGAGTCACGGACTTATTTTGGGTTTATTGTATTTTTATTTTTTTATTCATTTATATTATATATTTTTTTCTTCATTCATCACGGTTCAGTTTTTTAGTCACAGATTTGTCACATTATTATCCCTACAGTTATTTGAGATATTTACTTGTCACCGATTGGGTCATGCAATATTGATCCTTTCATACGGACATAGTCAATGATTTCTGTGTCCTATTTAACCAACAGCATTTATTTTTAAAGCGTGTATTTACATTGCTCAGCACTCTTATGAAATTCATCTACCTAATGATCACTATTCACCTTCATATCTTTATGAAGTTTTTTACCTCTAATTTTTAGCGCGACTTTTTTGATATATATATGATTTATGGTTTACTACTTTTTAGTCGCTGCTTATATATATTAGTGTAAGCGCAATTTTTGTTTTTACCTTTCTAGAATCTGTAATTTTTATTGCTGCTAGCACTCACATCATCTCACGGTTAGCCCTCATTGAGTTGGCCGCGATTACCCAACCTTACTTATGGATATCTTTGAGTTCAGAGCCACCAGGGTGGTTAACACCGAAGGTGTCTTTGAACCTTATAAGAATGGTGATAGCGATATTGGGGGATTGTTCATGCGATTAAAAAATCTGGTCGTTTCAGAGATTCATACCCAGTGGGATATCGCTTTTCTAGAAACTTATGTCAAAAAACATATGGTACCCCGAAGCCTTACCCCGAAGCCTTGGGTGGGATGTAGGCCCCCAGAAAGGTGAGAATGATTTAGAAGGTTGGTACAAACATTTCAATGAAGCAGGTATTAGTCTCCTGAGGTTCCTACTCAAGAGAAAAGCCAGTAAACTGGCCAGACTTGATGAGGAAATCAAGCAGATTAAGGAGAAGCTCACCCCTTTTCAAACGGGAGAAGAGTATTTGGATAGATCCAAAGGCCTGATTAAACTTTTGGAGAAAGAGGATAAAGAACAAAAATTAAAAAAAAGGAAGAAATTTAATAGGGATATAGCGGACTATGAGTCTCACTCAGTATTTGAATGGCAAAAGAAACTATTTGCAGAACAAAACGGGGAGGCCACTCTATCGATGGATATCACTCCATCTGCTGATAATCAGGGCATGATTAACACTCAGAAAGGCCCATATGTTGCGAATAACAATGTTGCGGCAGCACCTCAGGGGGCACGTATGCTCCCGGGCAGGGCTCAATTACCACCCCCCCAGAAAATGAACATCAGACATTCTTCCATTCCGTATCCATATTCCAGCCAAGCTGGATTGGGTGCACAATACATTCAGGAGGGAACTCTGTCTCAACAGCCATATAGATTCAGTTCACCCCACCGAGGATTGCAACGTGGCCGGGGAAGAGGCAATATGCGAGGCCCACCCTCAACACGGGGGCGTGGCAGTGTTCCTAGAAATAATACTAGTTACAACTACAATAATTATACCTATAATGGGCACCCACAAGGAGGCCACCTAGATCAGCGTATGTCTATTCCACCCCATCTTCGAGGCCCTGGATATGTCCGCCCCAATCATTATGGCGAACAATCTGTAGTCCATTATGAGGATAATTATAGTATTGATTATAATGTACCAGTTCAAAATAGTTTTGCACCTCTGGGTGATATGAGGTACCCAGAAGGGGATTTTCACCAACCACCCTCTGGACCTAGGGAGGGCAATGACAGCTCTGGAAGGCAATATGCCCCTTGTCCCATTGAAGACACTGTAACTAGCCAGTCTTATCAGCCTGGATATCAGAACTGGGATTTTCCCAGGGCCAACCAGGGTACAAAAAGACTGGTAGAACTAAGAGAGGAACTAGAGGGGGGAGGCGCATTAAATCCAAAAAGACCAAGGACATAGATGGTAATGGAATTTTCAACCTTAGTTCACAGGCTCTAACTGACTCTGAGATCAGAGTGCTTGACAAAGGTTTAAAATTTGCCCCACCCCGGAATATCAATAAGTTCCAAACGTATATGGATATTCACAAATACGTTAGAAAACTTAATATCCAAAGATATATGGCTTCAAATTCTGCCAATCCCTCCAGAACTGTGAACGATGTCTTTTCCCACTCAGGTCTGTCTAACGCGTCTTTGTTTAACCCCCCTGGTCACCTCTCTCCCTCTCTTAGAGTCTTTAGAGACTTGGCCTTAAAAGAATTGGACGATATGAATGTAAAATTCGTTAGGAATAAGAAGGACATTCAGTCGGGTATTGAGTCTTTGTGCAATAACAAACAACTCGTCATCCGCCCTGCGGATAAAGGGGGTGGGATCGTCATTCTGAATAGGAGTGATTATATGCATGAAATGTACCGTATTCTAGGTGATGACACGACCTATACTCGGTTACCATCTAATCCTAACGCTACTTACAAAATGGAGTTGGAGGTTCTGGTCACTAAAGGCCATAGCTCCGGCATTTTGAACAGTAAAGAAAAGTCTTTTCTGATCCCTAGGGCACCCAGGGTACCGGTTATTTACTACTTACCGAAAATACATAAGAGCCTTGTTTGCCCCCCGGGACGTCCCATAGTCAGTGGGATAGATTCCATCACGTCCCGGGTGGGCAAATACATAGACTTTTACTTGCAGCCATTGGTACGTACTATGAGGTCCTATGTCAAAGATACTCGTGATGTCATCAACCTCCTTTCAAATCACGTACCGAGGGAAGGGATGTTGCTGGTAACGGCTGACGTCACCTCCCTCTATACGGTCATCCCCCACCAATTAGGTTTGGAGGCCGTGTCCGACCATCTTCACCGATTGTCTAATCTCCCGGATGAACAAATTCAATTCATTATGTTATTGTTGGAATTTGCGGCAACGCATAATTTCTTTTGGTTTGACGGGAATTATTATCGTCAGGATAGGGGGGTTGCTATGGGGGCAAAATACGCCCCTAGCCTGGCGAATCTTTTCATGGCCAGGTGGGAGGAGGATGTCGTCTATGCCCAGCCAAGGCCTCAGATGGCCTTGTGGGTTCGTTACATAGACGACATCCTCCTCCTGTGGGATGGCACGGCCTCCGATCTATCTGAGTATATGTGCCTTCTTAACAACAACGATAGGGGCATTCAGCTCAACTATGAAGCTAGTCCAGAACAGATTAACTTTTTAGATCTCACTATTTCTATCAGTAATAACCAATTTGTCACTTCTACATATTTCAAACCAACTGATAGGAACTCCTTTATCCCCCACGATAGCTGCCACCATGCTTCATGGCTTAAATCTGTACCTAAGAGCCAGTTCCTTCGGCTTAAGCGGAACTGCACAGATGTTGCCACCTTTCGTAATCAGGCACAAATCTTGACTCAGAGGTTTGTTGCCAAGGGGTATTCCCCAGATTTTGTGGCTAGCACATTGGATCAGGTTGAGAAAGTGGATCGTAAGGATTTACTTGTGGAACGAGTTGGGGATCAGGTTGATGCTCCATTTCGTTGCCCTTTTATCACTGACTATTCCTGCCAACACTTTAGAGTTAAACGTATTATTAATAAATACTGGCATGTCCTTAGAAATGATAGGGTGCTGGCATCTATATTGCCAGTCAAACCGCAGGTGGTGTTCAGGGGGGCACCTTCACTTAAGGACAAAGTGGCACCCAATATCTTTGATCCCCCAGTTTCGAGGCCTAATTTCTTTTCTGAACTGACAGGATATTTTCAATGCAGAAGATGTCAGGTTTGTTCGCTGAATGGATGTAGGAGTAGAAGAACGATGAATTTTACCTCCACGTGTACACGCAAGTCCTACACCATCGAGCCCTTCATTACATGCTCCACCACGGGGGTGGTTTACTTGCTGCAGTGCCCATGTGGCCTGCAGTATGTGGGCCGTACTAAAAGACCCCTGCAGGTGAGATTAAATGAGCATATTAATAACATTAGGAGAGGGTTCACAAAACATTCTGTGTCGAAACACTACTTGACAGCTCATCGTCGAGATCCCACGGGTACAATTTTTTTGGGGATAGATAAGTTTAAGCCCCACTGGAGGGGGAGTGTCCTGGTACGTAGCATCTCTAAATTAGAGATGGCCTGGGTTCATAAATTGAAGTCCTACACCCCCTTTGGTCTTAACATTGATGTAGATGTTAACGCCTTTATAGATAACTCTTAGGCAGTAATAGTTTGTTTTTGTTTTTTTATTATTATTAGTTTCTTTTTATGATTCAGTTCCCTTTTATAAGCATAAACAGTCTGTCTCTAATGATATATGTGGGTTTTTTGATTAGTTGTTTTTAAAGTGCCCTCTCATTTCAGGGTAAACGGTTTCCTAATTATATTTAAAATTAACATTTTGTATATATATTTATTTTTATCGTATAGGTTTTTGACCCAATTTTTATTTTTATTTTTATTCTTATTTTTATTTTTTATTTTTTATTATTTTATTATTTATTTTTTATTTTTCATTTTTTATTTATTTTTTTTATTTTTTATTTTTTTATTTTTTATTTTTATTTTTTTTATTATTTATTTTTTATTTTTTTTTTTTAATTTTTAATTTTATTTTTTTATTTTTTAATTTTTTTTTTTTTTTTATATTATTTTTTTCACATTTGAGGTTGAAACTTCGAATTGTAGTGCGCGCATTTCTTTCACAGAAACATGCGCATGTAATTAGACACCACTTATCTATACACACAGCCCTGTATTTATGAGGGGCCTTTTTTTCTTGTTTTGGGTTTAACTTATTAATTTGTTGCAGCAGTAATTCTGCAATTTTTGGCCTTTTTTGTTTGATTTTTATAGTCTTGTTAAAGATGTTTTATTTATCATTTTTCTGTGCCTTAAACATCTATTACTTAGGTAACGTTTTGTCCCTGCCCACACTGCTTCCCTTAGTTGAGATGGCGCTTTCATCCTGTTGTGGCAATGAGATGTTGTTGATGTGTCTATATAAGCGGTGAGTCGGGACGCTGCCCATATCCCGTGACCACGTCCTGTTGTGACGAAACGGCGTAGGGAGGAGGAGCTACGTCCCGACGACACCGCGATCCATATACCCGGAAGACACGGGTTACTTTGAAGCCGGCCGGCTTTTTCTTACGTGTTTTACTTCTATACTTCTGTAAGTGCAACCTTTAATTTTTATATTCAATAAAACGCTGGTTTTATGCTATGTGGAGCACTTCTGTTTTTTGCATGGTGACATTTCCTTGTTTGCGGAGGCTGGTGGGAGAGAGTCCCTGGATCTGGATGCTGAGTGCCTGCCTTTAAGATCCCTGGCTGGGGTTGCAGCCATCCGCTCCCTGGGTCTCCTGTAATTAAGAGACCATTTTTGTCTGGTAAGAGGCAGCAATTTTTCCAAGAGGTGGAGGTCTGTCTACGCACTCTAATTTTTACCACAGCAAGATTTTGTTACATTATTTCACAGAGCACTGGGAGACAAGTTATTTTCTTTGCATATCAATCTAGCACGGATGGACTTCCATTATTATTGTTTTTGTTGAGTCACGGACTTATTTTGGGTTTATTGTATTTTTATTTTTTTATTCATTTATATTATATATTTTTTTCTTCATTCATCACGGTTCAGTTTTTTAGTCACAGATTTGTCACATTATTATCCCTACAGTTATTTGAGATATTTACTTGTCACCGATTGGGTCATGCAATATTGATCCTTTCATACGGACATAGTCAATGATTTCTGTGTCCTATTTAACCAACAGCATTTATTTTTAAAGCGTGTATTTACATTGCTCAGCACTCTTATGAAATTCATTTACCTAATGATCACTATTCACCTTCATATCTTTATGAAGTTTTTTACCTCTAATTTTTAGCGCGACTTTTTTGATATATATATGATTTATGGTTTACTACTTTTTAGTCGCTGCTTATATATATTAGTGTAAGCGCAATTTTTGTTTTTACCCTTTCCTCTGATACCCCTAACTAAAAACTAGTGGAACCAATTGCCTTTAGAAGTCACCTAATTAGTAAATTCAGTGTGTATTTTATTCTCAGTATAAATACAGCTGTTCTGTGAAGCCCTCAGAGGTTTGTTAGAGAACCATTGTGAACAAACAGCATCACCGAGGCATAGGAACACAACAGACAGGTCAGGGATAAAGTTGTGGAGAAGTTTAAAGTGGGGTTAGGTTATAAAAAAGCATGCCAACCTTGGAACATCTCACGGAGCACTGTTCAATCCATCATCCAAAAATGGAAAGAGTATGGCACAACTGCAAACCTGCCAAGACATGGCTGTCCACCTAAACTGACAGGCCAGCCAAGGAGAGCATTAATCAGTGAAGCAGCCAAGAGGCCCATGTTAACGCTGGAGGAGCTGCTGAGATCCACAGCCCAGGTGGGAGAATCTGTCCACAGGACAACTATTAGTCATGCACTCCACAATCTGCCCTTTATGGAAGAGTGGCAAGAAGAAAGCCATTGTTGAAAGAAAGGTATAAGAAATCCTGTTTGCAGTTTGCGGGAAGCCATGTGGGGGACACAGCAAACATGTGGAAGAAGGTGCTCTGGTCAGATGAGACCAAAATTGAACTTCTTGGCCTAAAAGCAAAATGCTATGTGTGGCAGAACACTAAGGGCTCATTTACACTTGCTTCAGCTTCAACACACATTAAGGGCTATTTTACACTTGCTTCAAAACAAGGTTTCAGACATGCTTTGTTAAAGCTCTCTGAACGTTGGTCAAAGCTCCTGTCACTAAATAAAATGGTTAGCTTACAGTCCTGTTTACACCTTGCTTTTGTTTTGCTTTGCTTAGGCTTCACTTCAAAAATTATACCCCATGTTTTAGCTGTGCTTCAAAGCGTCTTCAAAGCCTCCAGAGAAGTCTATGGCAAAGCTCACTTGAAGCCCCACTAAAGCCCCACCGAAGCCCTACGAAGCCTCAACAAAGCCTCATCAAAGCCCCACCAAAGGCTCATCGAAGCTCCACCAAAGCTCCACCGAAGCCTCATCGAAGCCCACTGGAGCACCAAGCAAAAGGAGGGGGGGGAAACAGGACTGTAAGCTAACCATTTTATTTAGTGACAGGAGCTTTGACTGGCATTCAGAGAGATTTAACCAAAGCATGTCCGAAGCCCATGTTTTGAAGCAAGTGTAAACTAGCCCCAACACTACGCATTGCCCTGAACACACCATTCCCACCGTGAAACATGGTGGTGGAAACATCATGTTGTGGGGATGCTTTTCTTCAGCAGACACAGGGAAGCTAGTCAGAGTTATTGGGAAGATGGATGGAGCGAAGTACAGGGGCAATCTTAGAAGAAAACCATTTGAGAGTCTGCAAAAATCTTGAGACTGGGGCGGAGGTTCACCTTCCAACAAGACAACGACCCTAAATATACAGCCAGAGCTACAATTGAATGGTTTAGATCAAAGCATATTCATGTGTGAGAATGGCCCAGTCCAAGTCAAGACCTAAATCCAATGGGGAATCTGTAGCATGACTTTAAAATTGCTGTTCACAGATGCTCTCCATCCAATCTGACAGAAATTGAGCTATTTTCGCAAAGAAGAATGGGCAAAAAAAGTCACTCTCTACATCTGCTAAGCTAGTAGATACATAACCAAAAAGACTTGCAGCTATAATTGCAGCGCAAGGTGGTTCTACCAAGTATTGACTCTGGGGGGCTGAATACAAATGCATGCCACACTTTCCAGATATTTAATTCTAAAACATTTTGAAAACCATTTATAATGTTCCTTCCACTACACAATTATGTGCCACTTTATGTTGGTCTATCAAATAAAATCCCAATAAAATACATTTTCATTTTGTGTTGTAATATGACAAAATGTGGAAAATGTCAAGGGGTATGAATACTTTTTCAAGGCACTGTAACTGTCACATTGCTTGTGCTCTCAACCAAACTGTCAAACCATGAAATGGCTGGTATCATAACTGATCACATGTGCAGCATCATGGCAGTTGAAGATCAAACATAGGCAAAGATGGCAGCTTTCTTGGCTGAAAACGATAGGAGATTTTTTTTCCGCTTTAAATACAACGTCAATTTCAAAAAAGTTGGGATGCTATGTAAAATCTACAGAAAAACTGAATGCAATGATTTGCAAATCTCATAAACCCATATTTTATTCACAACATAGAACATAGAAAACATATCAAATATTTAAAGAAAATGTACCATTTTACCGACCGGCCACTGTATATATACGTAATTTCTTTGAAGGTGGATATCTCGGTAACGGCAGCAGCTGCTGCCACAACCGAGGTATCCATCCTTAGGGCCGGTGGTTCTGTTTACGATAATGGTTGCCTCTGCAGCAGATTCACCGCAAGATCACCGTTATCGGCGGCGGGAGAGGTGCCACCCCCCTCCCGCTGCTCCCTCTGCTCTCCCGGACCCTCCGCGGCTTACCGGAGCCGTCGGTAGCGGCGGAGGCGATCAGGACGTGTCACATCTGTGGTATGGAGAAGAGTGAGGGGAATATGGCCCCCACCCGTCTCCATACCATAGGAGGGCGGAAGCGACGTCATAACGTCAGCTCCGCCCATACGTCTTAAAGGCATATTTTTTGTTGTCCTTTTTTCAAATGACATTTTTTTTTTCTGCTTTTAAGTCCAATATGAGATCTGAGGACTTTTTAACCCCCGGGGTTCATATTTAAGAGGACCTGTCATGCTTTTTTCTATTACAAGGGATGTTTACATTCCTTGTAATAGGAATAAAAGTGATCCAAATTTAAAAAAAAAAAAAGTGAAAAAATAAATAAAATAAAGTAAAATAAGAAAACAAAAAAAATGCTTAAAGCGCCCCGTCCCAACGAGCTCACGCGCAGAAGCGAACGCATACGTGAGTAGCACCCATATATGAAAATGGTGGTCAAACCACACATGTGAGGTATCGCCACAACCGGTAGAGCGAAATTCTAGCCCTAGACCTCCTCTGTAAAACACGCAACCTGTAAAATTTTTTAAACGCCGCCTATGGAGATTTTTAAGGGTAAAAGTTTGATGCCATTCCACGAGTAGGCGCAATTTTGAAGCGTGACATGTTGGGTATCAATTTACTTGGTGTAACATTATATTTCACAATATTAAAAAAATTTTGGCTAACTTTACTGTTGTCTTGTTTTTTTATTCTAAAAAGTGATTTTTTTCCAAAAAAAAGTGCGCTTATAAGACCGCTGCGCAAATACGGTGCAAAAAAAAGTACTGCATTGACCGCCATTTTATTCTCTAGGGTGTTAGAAAAAAAAACAATATATAATGTTTGGGGGTTCTAAGTAATTTTCTAGCAAAAAAACCTGTTTTAAACATGTAAACACCTAAAATCCAAAACGAGGCTAGTCCTTAAGTGGTTAAGAAAAAATAAGGTAATTTTGAGATTGATGGCAACAACACGTTTTAAAAAAGTTGGGGCAGGGCAACAAAAAGCTGTCAAAGTAAGTGGTACTAACAAGGAGGAGCTACAAGAACATTTTGCAACAAATAAGGTTAATTGGCAACAGATAAGTAACATGACGGTATCTTAGAGTGTCTCAGTCTCAGAGGTTTAACAAACTGGGAAAAGCTGCATCTAAAAATTGTTGAACAGTTTCAGAATAATGCTCCTCAACATGAAATTGCAAAGACTTTAACTATATAATCATCTACAGTACATTATTGTATATCATGAAAAGATTCAGAGAATCTGGAGAAATCTCTGTGCACAAGGGGCAAGGCCAAATTGCATTATTGGATGCCTGTGATCTTCAGGCCCTCAGATAGCACTGCATTATCAGATGGCACAGGCATGATTCTATGATGGACTTCACTGCATGAGCTCAGGAAAACTACCAAAAACCACTGTCTGTGAACACAGTTCACCATGGCATCCAAAAATGTAAGTTAAAGCTCTATCACGCAAAGAAGAAGCCATATCTGAATATGATCCAGAAATGCTGCTGTAATTTTCTGGGCCAAAGCTCATTTAAAATGGTCTGCTGCAAAGCATTAAACTGTTCTGTGGTCAGACAGATTGAAATTTTACATATTTTTTGGTGAGCGCCATGTCCTCCAGACTAAAGAGGAGAAGGACCTTCCAGCTTATTATCAGCGCTCAGTTCAAAAGCCTGCATCTCTGATGGTATGGGGGTGCATTACTTCATGTGAAATGGACAGATTGCACATCTTGAAAGGTATCATCAAGACTGAAACATATATCCAGGATTTAGGGCAGCATATATTTCCATCCAGATGATGTCCTTGCATATTTCAGCAAGACAATGCTAAATCACACCCTGCATCAATGACAACAGCATGTCTTCGTAGTAGAAGAGTCTGGGTGCTTAACTAGCCAGACAAGAAAGGGACAACATTCCTCTCCCAAAACTCCAGCAATTGGTCTCCTCGGTTCCCAGACATTTACAGAGTGTTGGTAAACATGGCCCTGTCCCAACTTTTTTGAGATGAGTTGCAAAATTACCTTATTTCTCTCTTAAAATTGTAAATTTTTTCAGTTTAAACATTTGATATGTTTTCTATTGTGAATAAAATAAGGGTTTCTGAGATTTGCAAATCATTGCATTCTGTTTTTATGTAGAGTTTGCACCGTGTGCCAACTTTTTTGGAGTTGGGGTTGTAGTTCGCTTGGACCATACCTCGGTCTCCCCATGCCTGATAATTGTAAGATACCTAAACTACTAGACAGAGTTGCCATCTTAAAATCATTCAAGATCCCTCCTTCTCCTAGCCTCCTAGGATCTCCATGCTGAAAACTTCTGTCTGACTGTTCAGGATAACTGTTCTTATTTGTTACTGTTAGATAACTGTTGTTGTTCTAATGCCCTCTGTTGCAGCCTTCCAGAGATGTGCGGCCCAGGTCTCAATATGCACTGATCCAAACCTTTCCAAACCCTCATACACCTGCCACTCTCCATGACACAACTACCTGGTGGACACAAACTGGCATATTGATCATGTCCCCCTCTCCGGTAACGCTGCCCACTGGAGATTGTTATGTGTGGAAAAAAGCGAAGTCAAGGCTTCCCCTAAACTGTGAGTAGATTTTGACTTTACTTACACTCCATTCCACAGCTGTCTCTCCCCACCGACTCTTTCTATAGCCCTCCCCAGGTTCGCACGGACCCCCCCAGCCCCCTTCTCCCCCACCTCTATCCCTGACCACTGAACTAGCAAATACTCCACAGCTCCATTGTTTGACACCTTGACTTTGACTTAATCTCTAACCCTTTTTACATAACGAACATCATTTCATTTAATGTCAAAGGGCTCCGATCCCCCCACAAATGCATGACGATACTCCACCACTTATGGAGATTGAAAACAGACATTGCGCTTCTCCAGGAGACTCATCTCCCTTCGGCTGATTTCTGGAGAATGTGCAAGCTCTGGGTTGGCTAAACTCTTGGCTCAGCCTCTGTAAAAAGCAAAGCAGGTGTCCTTATTCTCATACACAAAAACCTCCCTTGCGACATTGTATCCTCTGCTCACGATGAGGAAGGGCGTCTTTTAACCGTTCACCTTCGTATATCTAACCAAGACCTTATAGTGACTAATGTCTATACCCCAAATACCCCTGCCAAGTCCTTTTTCCAGGCAGTCACCGCACACCTTGCTCCCTACCTGCAGTTTCCCCTCCTAATAGGAGGTGATTTCACCACCGTTATGGACATACAGGAAGATAGATGTAGGGAAAAACCTATTCTTCAACCACATCCTCAAATCACAACAACTTTACTATCCTTTGCAGTGGCCCTCCAACTTAGTGACTCATGGTGTTTAACTCATCCAGAAGGCAGGGAATATTCTTTTTACTAACCACCCCACCACACCTTGTCCAGAATTGACTACCTATTATGCAATTCCACTCTACTAACCAACACCTCACAAACACTCCTCCACTAAATCGCTATTTCAGCTCATGCCCCTATTTTTTGCTTATACGTGACTTTGGCTCTCCGCCCCCCTCAAGGACATGGCACTTTCCCCATTTCCTGGCCCGAAAACCAGATCTCCAGAAAACTTTACATGAGACATGGTTGATTTACGAATGAATCTAATGCTCCCCACTGCCCTGGCCCCAACCTATTCTTGGAAGGGGGCAAAGCCATCCTGCGAGGTAGGATCATAGCCTTCACCACCACACATAAAAGGACCTCAAAAACTTTTGGAAGCCAGCGACCGTTTGCGATTCACCCAGGCACAGCTATTGCAAAACAATACCCCCACGCACCGCAACTCTGGGTGGGAAGCCAAATCAAACTTTGATATGTGGGCCAACGCCTAGGAACGCATCTCTAAATGACACTCTGATCTACAATACCACAAATTTGGCAATAAGCCCAGGAAAATGCTAGCAAGGCTGTGCAAGGGTGCCCATGTTCCCACCCACATAACCTCACTAAAAGACACTCAAGGTAACACATGTTCCTCCCCTCAATGATATCATTACCATCCTTGAACAATATTACACCTTTCGGTATAGCCCAGACCCCACTGATACGCATGCCGCACAGGACTTCTTAAAGAAGGTCAACCTCCCTCAAATCGACCCCACTCTCCTCTCTCAACTAAACTCTCTGATCACTGAGACAGAATTCCACAAGACGATCTCCTCCCTCACGAATGGGAAAGCCCCGGGCACAGACGGATACACCCCAGAGTTCTACAAGCTAAGAGCACAAACAGTGGTCCTGACCCTGGAGAAGGCTTATCACGCAATTCTCCAGGGTGGAGACTACAGCCCTTCTGGATACCAGGCCCATATAAAGCTGATTGCCAAGAAAGGGAAAGACCTAGTTCCTACAAGCTGATTTCCCTCCTCAACATAGATTGTAAAATCCTATCCAAGATCATCGCCAACAGACTAGCCAAAATTATGCCCACCCTAATTCACCCAGCTCAGGCAGGCTTCACCCAAGGTTGCTCTGCGTCATCTAATATCCGAAAAGTTCTTATGGTTCTCAAACCCACCAGGACAAACATCAACAAAGACGTAGCCATAATCTCCTTTGACGCAGAGAAAGCCTTCAACAATGTTGGCTTTCCCTGGTTATCATTGGTTCTGCAACATTTTGGCTTCTCTGGACCCTTCCTTCACCTAATCGCCTCTATATATGCCGCACCTACAGCTAAGTTGTAGCCGCTGGCCAGAGGCGTAACTAGAATCTTCAGGGCCCCGGTGCAAGAAACCATAAAGGGCCCCCACCAGTGGCGTTGCTAGGTCTACAAAAGATCTCGGGCTAGAGCCCATAGCAGCTAAGTAAGGAAAGTCATACTCATACACTTTGGAGGGCATACACATATATATAATATATATGTGTATGTATGTATGTATGTATATATATATATATATATATATATATATATATATATATATATATATATTGTTACATATCTGAATGCAGATCCCCCACTTACATCAGGGTCCCCAGGGATCCACCACCTACATCAGGGTCCCCAGAGAGCCCCCCCTTACATCAGGGTCTTTAGGGAGCCTCCCCCTATATTAGGGTCCCCAGGGATCCCCCCCTTACATCAGGGTACCCAGAGAGCCCTACTTATATCAGAGTTCCCAGGGAGCCCCTCCTTACATCAGGGTCCCCAGAGAGCCCCCCCTTACATCAGGGTCCTTAGAGAGCCTCCCCCTATATTATGGTCCCCAGAGATTCTCCCCTTACATCAGGGTCCCCAGAGAACCCTTCTTACATCAGGGTCCCCAGGGAGCCCCCCCTACATTAGGGTCCCTAGAGAGCCTCCCCTTACATCAGGGTACCAAGAGAGCCTCCCCTTACATCAGGGTCCCAAGAGAGCCTCCCCTTACATCAGGGTCCCAAGAGAGCCTCACTACTTATATTAGGGTCCTCAGAGCCCCCCTCATTACATCAGGGTCCCCAGAGAGCTCCCCTTAACATCAAGGTCCCCGGAGAGCCCCTCCTTACATCAGGGTCCCCAGAGAGCCTCCCCCTACATTAGGGTCCCTAGAAAGCTTACCCTTAAATAAGGGTCCCCAGAGAGCCTCCCCCTACATTAGGGTCCCCAGAGATCCTCCCCTTACATCAGGGTCCCCAGAGAACCCCCCTTACATCAGTGTCCCCAGAGAGCCCTCCTTACATCAGGGTCGCCAGAGAGCCCCCCTACATTAGGGTCCCTAGAGAGCCTCCCCTTACATCAGGGTCCCCAGAGAGTCTCCCCTTACATCAGGGTCCTTAGAGAGCCTCCCCCTATATTAGGGTCCCCAGAGAGCCTCCCTCCTTACATCAGGGTCCCCAGGGATCCCCCTTTACATCAGGGTACCCAGAGAGCCCCACTTACATCAGGGTTCCCAGAGAGCCCCCCTACATTAGGGTCCCCAGAGAGCCTCCCTTACATCAGGGTCCCCAGAGAGCCCCCCTACATCAGGGTCCCCAGAGAGTCCCCTCCTTACGTCAGGGTCCCCAGATACCCCTTTCCTTACATCAGGGTCCCCAGAGACCCCTTTCCTTACATCAGGGTCCCCAGGGAGCCCCCCTAACATCAGGGTCCCCAGAGAGCCCCTCCTTACATCAGGGTCCCCAGAGAGCCCCTCCTTACATCAGGGTCCCCAGAGAGCCCCCCTTACATCAGGGTCCCCAGAGAGCCTCCCCTTACATCAGGGTCCCCAGGGAGCCCTCCTTACATCAGGGTCCCCAGAGAGCCTCCCCTTACATCAGGGTCCCCAGAGAGCCTCCCCCTTTCATTAGGGTCCCCAGAGAGCCTCCCTTACATCAGTGTCCCCAGAGAGCCCCCCCCTTACATTAGGGTCCTCAGAGGGCCCCTTCCTTACAATAATGTCCCCAGAAAGCCCCCCCATATCAGGGTCCCCAGAGAGCCTCCCTTACATCAGTGTCCCCAGAGAGCCCCCCCCTCACATTAGTGTCCTCACAGGGCCCCTTCCTTACAATAATGTCCCCAGAAATCCCCCCCTACATCAGGGTCCCCAGAGAGCCTCCCTTACATCAGTGTCCCCAGAGAGCCCCCCCTTACATTAGTGTCCTCAAAGGGCCCCTTCCTTACAATAATGTTCCCAGAAAGCCCCCCCTACATCAGGGTCCCCAGAGAACCCCCCTTACATCAGGGTCCCCAGGGAGCCCTCCTTACATCAGGGTCCCCAGAAAGCCCCCCCTACATTAGGGTCCCTAGAGAGCCTCCCTCCTTACATCAGGGTCCCCAGGGATCCCCCCTTACATCAGGGTCCCCAGGGATCCCCCCTTACATCAGGGTACCCAGAGAGCCCCCCCAAGACATTAGGGTCCCCAGAGAGCCCCTTCTTACATTAATGTCCCCAGAAAGCCCCCCCCTTACATCAGGGTCCCCAGACTGCTGCCCCTCCCTCCTTCAAGAGGTTCCCCATGTACCTGGCTGGTGGAGGTGGGAGGCGGCGATCAGCAGCTCTATGGTGTCCACAGGCAGGGGAATCTCCATGTGGCTTGTAGTTCTTCTCCTGAGTGTATACAGTGGAGAGGGGAGGGGCCTCTGATCCGGGCATGTATCAGCAGCACAAGCAGAGCCGACTCACTGAAAGTGAAACTGATACCTGCCTGTGTCAGAGGCCCCTCCCCTCTTCTCTCCACTGTTTACACTGACACTCGGGAAGAACTACAAGCTGCAGGGAGATCCCACCGCCCACAGGAACAATAGAGCTGCCGATCGCTGCCTCCCACCTCCTCCTACTGCATTCTAAACGGCAAGCCAGAGGTGCAGGGGGAAATGCCGTGTCTTGGGCCCCCCCACAGAGGCAGAATGGCAGGGCCCAGTCGCAAGTGCGACTGCAGCGACCCCTATAGTTCCGCCACTGCCGCTGGCCTCATCTCAAAAACTATCAAACTACATAAAGGCACCAGGCAAGGATATCCCCTCTCCCCACTCCTTTTCAATCTAGACTTAGAACCACTGTCTCGACATCTTCTACACCACCCCTCCCTACACGGAGTGCAAATAAGACAACAGGACCTCCGCCTAGGTCTGTTTGCAGATGAGATCCTCATCTTCACATCCGACCCTGCCTCCCACATGCCTCTCATCCAAGACATTTTCACTAGGTTTAGGGGATATTCAGGTTTAAGAATAAACTTTGCCAAAAGCGAGATCCTTCCTCTATTTCACCACAAAATCCCTCCATGGGCCATCTCCTCTATTTTTCCTGTAGCAAAACACCACTTCTCTTATCTAGGGATAAAAATTGGTAAAACTCCTTCATCCCTCTACAATCTTAACTTCATCCCGGTAAAATCTAGGATGGTAAACAAGCTGGAGACATGGATGGACCTCCCCATCTCGCTCTTCGGGAGATGTAATTTCTTTAAAATGGTCAGTTTCGCCAGACTATTGTACCCCCTACAAGCCATACCCCCTACTACTACGCCACAAAGATGTTCAAACTTTACAAAGAACTTTATCCAAATTTCTCTGTCAGAGACGCCGCCCCCCCCGTATTTCATTGCACAAACTCTTTCTCCCGAAGAGGAAGGGGGAGCTAACCTCCCCAATCTTATAGTGTATAATTAATCCTGCCTTTTAGGAATATGTCTAGACTGGATTTTGCAAACCTCCAAAGACTCCAACTTCGGCCTAGAAGACCAAATGGCAACCCCTTACTACCCTTCTCCACTACAAGTTGTGCCCCCCCCCCCCCACATCTTCAACAAAATCTGCTAATTTGAGACATGCTAAAAGCATGGCGTGAGGTCAGACGGAAACTGAACTTATCCCCATGGGTCTCTCAACACCTCCCAATCCATGGAAATCCTTCCTTCTCCCCCACTATGTCTCACTTGACCTTGAAGGCCTGGACCCATTGCATACTACTATACTTCGCTCAACTCCTTGACCCCACCATGAGCAAACCCAGACCAGTCTCACAAACTCTGGACCTCTTTGATCTGCCACAATGCCATTTTCTATTCTCTATTCTGGACACCCTTCTGGAACAACAACGTTTCAAGATATCAGACATTTACAAACCTTTGAACATAGGCCTCAGCAAACCCCTGCAAGCAAACTCTGTTGCATCTTGGAACTCTGACCTCAACTCCCCTGAAGCTGTAAGTTGCATCATAACTGGTTACAGCTCCACCTGTGCATATGTCACTAACGAGTTCTGGAAAGAACAGTTCAAAATAATGTATCACGCATATATTCCTTTCCTAGCCTCAATCCAACAAACACCCAAGCGACAATGCCCTCTGTGGCCAGGAAAGACCAACATTTCTCCACAGACTCTGTTTATGCCCTCATATCTCCTCCTTCTTGAACCAAGTTAAGAACTTTGCTTCAATGGTCACTGGTCGTATTCCAACTAAAGACATTTTCCCTTTACTCTTTGGATACCTAGAAACCCCCATCACAAATCGATTGACTACCCAACCAACGTCCCCTCAGCACAACAAAGCATGGCTGTCAACCTATTTTATGTCAGCTAGATGTGCTATACTCAAAAAGTTGTCCTCCTCCATCCCACCGACAGTTCAAGACATCGAATTAGACCTAACATCTCTGCTGGACAAAGAGGAGCTAGATGCAAGCTTATCCAGACACGGCCTGACACCTCGATTTTGACTTAAATGGTCACTATTCATCGCTACAATACTACCATAAACAGATCTTCCTGGACACCTTCCCCCTCCCGCTACAACCAATGGAGACCTCCCAGTACCTACAAGACGTGGCTTTCCTTATGATCATACTACGGATCAAACTATCATCTGAGCTTGGTGGCACCCCAACCTTTTCCTCTGTTACAAAGAAAGGCAGGGAGTAGGGAACGGCCGCAGCTAGCTGCTTCTGTCAGCGGATGTCCCAACCCTCCACACACAAAGGGAAACAAGGGGGGACTATTGCGGTACTAAAGGTAGTCAGGAATTTGATAGAAGAAAATGAAAATGAAAGAATAATATAATAAAATTTACATTTTAATGGAAAACAATGTTAAAAATATTACAGTGTCACATACAGTCGTAATTCATAGCAAGAGCAATCTATACAACCGTACGAATTACACCAAATAATAATAACAGGGGGTACATATATGACTTATTTTCTCGACCGGTTTCGCGGTATTCACCGCTTCCTCAGGAGAGTACAGTCTAGAATGTAACATGAAAAACATATAATGAATACAAACAGATCTACAGATACATGAAAATTTTCTTAATATGATTGCAGCAAAGTCATAATACATAAAACATGTACATACAAATTGGATACAAAAAGGGCAGGCTCACCCGTTCAGACATTCTCTGTGGGATTGTGTAGCCCCATATAATTCCCCCCGCGGCGAACACAGGGGATAGCAAACAGCCTCTGGTAAATAGAATATCTGAATCATTGATTTGTATACAACACTAAACCACAAAATAAAGGAAGAGTGCAATATAGGGGTGCCAGTGAGGTAGCTCTAAGATTTAAATCCAGTGTGCAGGAATAAAGATGATGAGGGGGGGGGGGAAGGGGGGGTAAAGATGATGAGGGGGGGGGGGGGAGGGGGAGGGGAGAGGGAGACAAAAGGAGGGAAGGAGGGAGGGAACCAGATGCTTTCAATAGTGTGGAAAGCAGGTCAACCTTGCAAGAAAATTGCACACAGGTGTTGGGAGCTAACACTTAGGCTGGGTTCACACTGGTGCGACACGACAGCCGTCCTACTTTGGATCCGACTTTGCCCTGCGACATGAAGCCGGCATGTGTCCGACTTTCAATGAACGAGGATCCGACTTGGATCCCCGCCAATGCCGGCACTGTGTTTGGTATGAATCTTTAGGGGGGAACTCCGCGCCAAATTTTAAATAAAAAACCGGCATGGGTTCCCCCTCCAGAGGCATACCAGGCCCTTGGGTCTGGTATGGACCTTGAAGGGAACCCCCTACGCCGAAAAAACGGCGTGGGGGGTCGCCCCCAATCCATACCAGACCCTTATCCGAGCACGCAGCCCGGCCGGACAGGAATGGGGGTGGGGACGAGCGAGCGCCCCCCCCCCTCCTGAACCGTACCAGGCCGCATGCCCTCAACATGGGGGGTGGTGCCTTGGGGGAGGGGGGCGCGCTGCGGCCCCCCCACCCCAAAGCACCTTGTCCCCATGTCGATGAGGACAAGGGCCTCTTCCCGACAACCCTGGCCGTTGGTTGTCGGGGTCTGCGGGCGGGGGGCTTATCGGAATCCGGGAGCCCCCTTTAATAAGGGAGCCCCCAGATCCCGGCCCCCCACCCTATGTGAATGAGTATGGGGTACAGCGTACCCCTACCCATTCACCTAGGAAAAAAGTGTCAATTTAAAAAAAAACACTACACAGATTTTTAAAGCATTTTATTAGA